>NC_052318.1:10831132-11131132 GCF_016432855.1 Salvelinus namaycush | reverse complement strand
TGCGATGTAGTAAGGAGTTGTAGTTTCCAACAGGCCAATTTTCTACATAGTTTAGCGCATAAAACTGGGTAATTAACTACAATGCCCATAATCCATTGCGCACCTAGTTGTGGTCTTTGTTTCTTTTATGCTTACTACAGATGAGTTTCAAGTTTTAATGTCACATGCACAAGTACAGTGAATTGCCTTTCTTGTAAACTAAAAACCCAACAATGCAATAACAAAAAACAATGTAATACTAGAAAAAACACACAAGAATAGGAAATATGAGACACAATAAAGTAAGTAAGTAAGTAAGTAGGAAATATTTGCAGGGGTGTCAAACTCATTCCACGGAGGGCCTAGTGTCTGCAGGTTTTTGGTTTTTCCTTTCAATAAAGCCCTAGACAACCAGGTGTGGGGAGTTCCTAACTAATTAGTGATGTTAATTCATCAATCAAGTACAAGGGAGGAGCGAAAACCCGCAGACACTCGGCCCCCCGTGGAATGAGTTTGACACCTGTGATTTAAGGGGTAAGGGGACTAAGCAACAGGATATAAGATAAACAGAGTAGCAGCAGCTTGTATGTGAGTGGGAGTGCGGGTGCTTAGAGTCAGTATAACTGTATGTGCAAATGATGTGTGAGTGAGAAAATGATGGAGTGAGAGGCAGAAGAATGGGTGATTGTGGAAATAGAGAGCAGCTGTTGCTTCGCAAGGTATCTCTACCTGAAAATACATGATCTAAGTGATTGATAGTTGGTATTCAGCAGTCATAAAATTATGCCTTATTTACTTTGAAGATCTACAAAATAGTAATTTTGCAGGACAGCATATGCAGCAGCTATATAGAGAGGAGATGATGAATTGGAATTAAATAATAAAGTCATCAAATAAAACAAATGTAATATACACAACAACTGAAATATTTTGGTAAAGTAATGTGAATAAATGATGGTAAATAAGAGATAAGCAGTAAATGGGCAGTCACTACCATCATGGGACTTTTATTCATTGTTTTATTCTGTGTTACATCATTCAACCCAAATAATCGAAACCGAAATCGAAAACCGTGATTATTTTTTAAATAATTGAACTGAAATCGAACCAACCTCAAAAAGTACTAATCGCTCAGCACTACCTCCATGTTTTGTCATGCTGACATGAATTGACCAGGTGGATGAGTTCTTTCAACGAATTCACACATTTTAATCTTACAATTACTACACAGCACCCTCTAGATTGCGAGTAATAAGCAGTGTGACAACCAACCCGTGAGACAACCAAAAACAGGTCTCCCCTGACTGTTTTTTTAGATTTTTTCACTTCATGCATTTTTTATGCTGATACAGTAGCATGGTCTTCTGAGTTTTAATTGAGAAATATTTATACGCGCCCATGCTGTGACTTAATATTTGACTTAATCTGTTGCCTTGAAAGAAAATGATGAACCACAGCTGGGAAATAGAATTAAATACAAACAGAAAATGTGCCTAGTATTTGCATAAAGCTGCATATTTATACAATATTGGCCATGCATATTAATAAAAAGATTAAAATGAGCAGTTTAATGTATGCAAATCTAAATTATAAATGAGTTGTTTAAACTCCTTGTTTATTCACATTGATTAAATATAGACAGCTGTTTTTTGTAGAACCAGTTTCTCTATGTGGCTTACTTCACAAGTTCTCGCATCTTTGGGACTTTTTGTGTGTCTCTCTTTCTGTGCTTACATTGGTTTCACATATCCTTGAGGTGGTGTCTGTGCTTGTTCCTTCGTTGGACTTGACTGTGTGTGAGTTTTGGATTTGATTAATATGATCGATCTTTGTTGAACTCAAATCCTTCTTATCAGTCTGTGAGTTTGCATGACTCACTCACACACCAGCCTCTGTATCCTCCTCTCTTATCTCCTCTATGGTAATTGCAGCCATGACGTCAGTAAATTATACTCTCTGCTCTCTCTGCCTTAGGGGCAGGAAACACCAAAAAAGGAAAGAAAAAAACACTGCCTGCCAACAGTAGCACTTCATGTCGAGAGAAAAATATACCATTGGTAATATTGCTTCAGGCAGCAGTTTACGGTAACCCAATGCAAATATTAATGGCACATAAGTAGTTACTATAATGTCAACGGGTTGAACTCAGATCAAGTTTGTAAGACAGAACTATGTCTGGGGGTGATGTTGTACACATGATGTGGAATCCTGCAACATTTCTCGAGTTCCACAGAAGTTAAACCTGTTTGCTATACATGTTGGTGCATTGGCGCCTCAGATATCATGAAGCCTGAACAATTGGAATCATGGAATGATTTCAAGTGAGAACTTTAGTTTTTAGTAATTCTTTTTCCGTTTCTTAATCATTTGCAAGGGAAACCACTCTCTTTTGTACAGATTACAGCACAAAGGATAAATTGCAGTTCCTATAAAATAAATTATATACTCTGCTTTCTAAATAAACTTCAGGCACATTAAAGCAGCAAAGTAATTAAATCATATCCTTTCATTGAGGCTACGCCACATCGAAGGGAACAGCTCTTAACTGGAACCACTTGTGTGCGTTTTATTGGTAGTTTCCCTCCAACCAAAAACATGTTCTCTCAAGCAGCATCCAATGTGCAATACTGAACCTTAGCAAATCTTTTCGACAGTCTAATTTTATATATCTTTTCCCCCATGAAGGATTCCATCATTCAACAAATATGAAGAGCCCTTGAATGTGAAACCCTGTAATCAGATGTATGAGTTTACTATTCCTTATAGCTGTTGTCATCAAACATGGGAAAGGTTCTTGGTCAACTAAATTGATGTGAGGACAATATTAACATTACATGTAAGTCAGTTTTTACCATCTCCTCTTTGGTCACTATGGTCGCTAGTCAGTTGTCCAACTGAATGTATTCAACTGAGATGTGTCTTCCGCATTTAACACACCCTCTAATTTTCTTTGGATATTAGTGACCACTGTCCCATTGCATGTGTCAGGGATATACGGATGCCTAGATCCAAACCTTGTTTTATCAATGAGGAATTTTAAACATTTAAATTAACAGGCTTTTTTTTGGTGACCTTTATTTTGGTGACTTTGATTGTATTCAAATCAAATCAAATCAAATGTATTTATATAGCCCTTCGTACATCAGCTGATATCTCAAAGTGCTGTACAGAAACCTAGCCTAAAACCCCAAACAGCAAGCAATGCAGGTGTAGAAGCACGGTGGCTAGGAAAAACTCCCTAGAAAGGCCAAAACCTAGGAAGAAACCTAGAGAGGAACCAGGCTATGAGGGATGGCCAGTCCTCTTCTGGCTGTGCCGGGTGGAGATTATAACAGAACATGGCCAAGATGTTCAAATGTTCATAAATGACCAGCATGGTCAAATAATAATAATCACAGTAGTTGTTGAGGGTGCAGCAAGTCAGCACCTCAGGAGTAAATGTCAGTTGGCTTTTCATAGCCGATCATTAAGAGTATCTCTACCGCTCCTGCTGTCTCTAGAGAGTTGAAAACAGCAGGTCTGGGACAGGTAGCACGTCCGGTGAACAGGTCAGGGTTCCTTAGCCGCAGGCAGAACAGTATTGCATCTATACCTGACCCAGAGTTGGCTCTGAACCACTTCTCAAATGTTTTCAATTGTATTGTAGATTAACATGCTCCCTTTAAAAAAACGGAGAATTAAAAATAGGTCTTGGCTTTGGTTCAGTCCAGCTCTATCTGAAGTCATACAACAGAGATGCTACCTGGGCCAAAGCTAGATTCACATGCCCAGACAGGCAGTCTTTCAGGCGATTGAGAAATCTGTATGTAAAACTAGTTAAAAAAGCAAAATCAGATTATGTTAATACACTATCTGAATGTACAGGGAACCCAGCTACATTTTGGAAAGCTGTTACATCACTGAAGCGTTGTGTCTCCTCTTCTCTCCCCCAATAAATTAATTTAGATTCGGGCACTATTACTGACAAAATGTATATTATTAATGCATTTAAACACCATTTTATCTCTGCGGGCTATATATTTGAATGTATTTCAAAGCCAGCCCATGAAAATAGTAGTTTGTCTACTCTATTGAATGATACTGAAAATGCTGGTCAGGAGTTTTGTTTTCGGAAATTCACTGATAAAGAAGTCCTGAATGCTTTGCTAACATTAGACAAAAAAATCCACAGGGGCTGATCATTTGGAGTCTGGTCTGCTTAAGTGTGCAGATCCCTTTATTGCTGGCTCAGTAGCCCACATTTGAATTAACATTGTTATCAGGAAGTATTCCAAAAGCATGGAAATCCGTATGTATGCGGCCACTCCATAAGGGTGGGGATACAAATGATCTTGACAACTATCGCCCCATTTCAAGACAACCTTCTTTAGCTGAGATTCTTGAATCCTTGGATAATGTACAACTTCGTTCCTTTTGATCTGATAATTGTATTTTTAATATAAACCAATCAGGGTTTAGGCCTGGGCATAGTACTACCACAGCAACCACGCTAGTTGTTAATGATCTTGTCAATGCCTTGGATGCTAAAAAGAGCTGTGCTGCCTTGTTCATTGACCTGTCAAAGCCGTTCGACACTGTTGATTATTTTGTTTTGCTGAAGAAGTTATCAAAAATAGACCTGGGATATACAGCCTGTTTATGGTTTCAGAATGATCTTTTTATTTTTTTGAATTATCTTAGCGACAGAACTCAGGCCATCTTAACAGATGGGGTTAAATCTGAATTTCTTGAGATTCAAAAAGATGTTACTCAGGGTTCGATTTTGGGTCCATCATTGTTCACATTGTATATTAATGACATAGGAAACACTGTTAATACTTGTAACATTCATCTCTATGCAGATGACACAGTTTTGTATTCCTGTACCTCAGTGCAGCAGGTCATTCTTGAACTTCAGCATGACTGATTCAATTCTGAAATCACTTACAGATCTTAAATTAGTGTTAAATACAAGTAAAACCAAGCTCATGCTGTCCTCTAGGTCATGACATGTTGACCCTGAGGACCTGCATATTTGCGCTTCAAATGGAGCCCAAATTGAGCTTGTTTCTCAATATAAGTACCTGGGTGTCTGGATTGATGAGAAGTTGTCCTTTGTAAAGCATATAGAAAATGTGACTAAGAAGCTAAGATCCAAGATTGTTTTTTAATATTGAAATAAATCATTCCTCAGTATTGAAAATAGGAGAAATATTGTTCAAGCAACGCTTCTCCCTGTATTGGATGTTGGTGATATTGTTTACATGCATGAGACAACCTGTTTTGAAACCCTTGGACGCAGTCTACCATTCCGCAATACGTTTTATCACAGGGGACAATGTTAGGACTCATCATTGTAGTCTGTATAAAATGTGGGATGGACCTCTCTGTCTGTAAGAAGAGAGCTGCATTCTGTTTGATTTATTTACAAAGCAATCTGACAGAAACTCCCTCCATATGTAACTTCATTAATGAAGTTTAGAATCATAAGTTACCAAACCCGTTCTCAGGAATGGATAACACTAGAGATCCCTTCAGTCTCCACAGATTTGGGAAAATCTGTTTTGTTTTTATGCCCCTAATTTGTGGAACAATCTGCAGAGTTCACTGCAGCTATATGTACTGGTGTCACTCAGGTAGTTAACATTATTGATTGCGGACCTCTATGTAGTTGAATGTGATTGCTTTTATTAAATATGTTTATTTTGTATTGTGTGCTGAATTATATCAATCAATCAATCAAATGTATTTATAAAGCCCTTTTTACATCAGCTAATGTCACAAAGTGCTATACAGAAACCCAGCCTAAAACCCCAAACAGCAAGCAATGCAGATGTAGAAGTACAGTGGCTAGGAAAAACTCCCTAGAAAGGCGGGAACCTAGGAAGAACCCTAGAAAGGAACCAGGCTCTGAGGGGTGGCCAGTCCTCTTCTGGCTGTGCCGGGTTGAGATTATAACAGTACATGGCCAAGATGTTCAAACGTTCATAGATGACCAGCAGGGTCAAATAATAATAATAATCACATTGATTGTAGAGGGTGCAACAGGTCAGCACCTCAGGAGTAAATGTCAGTTGGCTTTTCATAGCCGAGCATTCAGAGTTAGAGACAGCAGGTGCGGTATATTATAATTATATACAAAACAATTCTATTTTTTATATACATACAGTATATGTGTATGTTTTATTATTCTGTTTTTATTGTAATGTATACAGGGCTCTTTTGTAAAATAGATTTTTAATCTCAATGTGACTCCCTGTTTAAATAAAGGTTAAATAAAAAAATGCTATAAAGTATGCCATGAAGCAGGGTTGGAGTCCATTCCATTTTAATTCCAGTCAATTTAGAAAGTAGGCCTAATGCAAATTGCAATTCCTAATTTAAAAAGCATTGAAGAGAAGTGTAATTTCAGTGTACTTCCTGAATTGATTGGAATTGAAATGGAATTGATCCCAACCCTGCTATAAAGGGCATAGGGTGCCATTTGGGAAACAACATATATTTGACCTGGAAGGTTCTTTCTCCTTCTAAACTGGAGTTTGATGAAAAATATGTAAAAAGGCATTTCTGTCTGTTATCTCCTCTATAATTATCTAGGACTTTCACACAAACACTATTTGAATACATCTCTGAGGTCTACATAATTGATGTGTCCCCTCTGAGTGCGTTGTGAGGCAGAGTCAAACTGAGGATAATAAGCACAGCAGAAAAGGAGACATTAGAAATGTAATAGTGATTCTGCAATGTGCACTTGTTTCTATGAAGGTTAGGTTACAATTAGGTTACTTTGAATGCTACATTTAAGTTAAAAGGAGGTAAATTGCTAAGTAAAAAGTAAGTTAACCTTGTGCCTCATTTTGAGTAAGGGAATGAGTGTATTAAGGAGAAGAAAGTGGCAAACCATTATTGGAAAGGGTCCATCTTCTCTCACAACTGCTTTAGCTCATGTGCTTTTAAAGTTGTTAGTTAAAAGAGCTGGACTGGCTCATAAAAAAATGCTCTCTGATGGGACCTACCATACAGAGACAAATGTTGCATCCCAAATGGCATTCTATTTCCTATATAGTGCACTACTTTTGACCAGGGTCCATGAGTGGGGTATTGTGATGACTGTTCTATCCTAGCCCTCCCCTACTCTGCAGCCAGGGCTGTAGGGAAAGGGGGATACCTAGTCAGTTGTACAATTGAATGCATTCAACTGAAATGTGTCTTCCGCATTTAACCCTCTGAATCAGAGAGGTCCGGAGGGCTGCCTTAATCCACATCCACGTTTTCGGCGCCTGGGGAACAGTGTGTTAACTCAGGGGCAGAACGACTGATTTTTACCTTGTCAATCTTTCGGTTACTGGCCCAAAGCTCCTACCCACCAGGGCTGTAGTGTTGGCTGTTACTGAGGACAAGCCTTGGTCCTGAGGTTACTGTGCCCTCCCCTCCCTAGCAGAGCCTGAACCTTGGCAGTGGAGGGAGAAACCTGTTGTAATCTGTGAGGCAGGAAACAAAGGGCCTCGTTAATACAGAGACTCGCAGGGACCTTTGATGTGGAGCCAAGCCATTCACTCCTCGCTTCTTCCACACACACAGGCGTGCGTGTGCCCACACACACTCATTAAAGCACACACACAGATGTGCGCACAAACACACTTACACACACAGATGCAAGTACACATGCACTCAAAAAAATAACTGTAGAAAAAAATGTACTCTTTTTCCCCTGCCCCTGAGTTGGAACGTGCCTGCTATTTAGAGATACACTAGATTGAAACAATGATGTCTGTTTGTTCAAGATGCACCACAAGGCAGCAGGTTGCTTCAGTGGAAAGATATTTTTTTTCCTGCAACTTTTTAACTCATTGACTTTATTCCATTGCTTGTTGATCTTATGCCAACATGTCAATGTTGCAATTATTTAAAACAGTGCAACCTTATTTGGCATCACCACACAACTTCACAATTGTATTTGAGTGTAACCCTAAAATCATTAACATGCAAAAGCAAGTTTTAGCTTGGATTTGTGCTACAGTGAGTGAGGCAGCCCAGCCCAGCCTCTGTACCTAACTTGATATTAGCGGTTTTGCTGATATTGGTTGGTTGTTACCACAGTCCAGCAAGGTCTGCTGTGGTTGAGTAACTATCCCTCTGATGAGGTTTTTATCCAGGCACAGTGCCTCTATATGTGTGTGTGTGCAAGCATCTGCATGTGTGTGTGTTTGTCTGTGTGACCTTGTGTCATATTTGTGTGTGTGTGTGTGGATATATGCATGCATTTGTGTGTATGTATGACTTTGTGTGTGTGTATTTGTGTGTATGACTTGTGTGCGATGTGTGTGTCTGTGGCCTGAGCACTGGATTCCATAGGTAGACTAGCGTGAGAACCTTGGTGGGAAGGCAGCAGGGTCTGACCACAGCAGTGGGCAGCTGAAGGCTGATGCCTGAGGCCCCCCTGACTCCCTGCCCAAGTTAGACCATAAATGGGAGGGGTTGAAGACATGTGACAGGAAATCCAAGAGGAATGAGTGTACTTCAGCAAGTTAGTAGAGTGGCAGGAGCGGTATGGTGAGAACAAACGAACATATGCACTTTTATACTGCATAGTTATTACAATGTACTTATATGGCTTAATATATAATTGTACAAAACACACACGCGTGCACACACACACACACACAAATGTACTTTTGTTATTACTTCAGCTTATGAAACTGTATGGATATGAATATGACGTCACTAAGAAAGCCACCTCAATACAGTACATCACAATGAACAAGATAATTACAGTTACAATTCTGCCATTGTTTTGTTTCTTTTTATTGGTTTGGAGAGTGAAAAAAATGAATGTCAGATAGAGAAAGATCAGTCACCAGGACTTCCTTTAGTCTGATGGCACAGCTATTAAATGTGTGCATTCACAGTGGTCGCTTTCTAGTGGTGAGTGGGCGAGTTGAAGTTTTGAGTTGACAGTTAACAGCAGATTCCGGGATCAGTTTTTCCGCTGTTAGTGGGCTGATGTGGCCGAGTAGAGGATGTGGATTCTCATGATGGATCATTGTTAAGGTTTGAAATGTGTATGTGCGTAGCCATGTATCAAGGGGATGGCAGGACTTAGGCACACATGCATGTACAGTGGGCTCCGAAATGATTGACACCCTTGATAAAGATGAGCAATAATGACTGTATAAAATAAATTATTCAAATACTGAGCTGTATTGCATACTCCAAAAATGTTTTATACTAATTATTATTTATACTAATACAATTTCTCAGAGAAAGAGATTTTGTTTAACAAGTTATAAAACAAATATTATTGTCCCCCCCAAAAAATATTGACACCTCTAAAGATTCTTATAAATTACATAGAGAAAAAGTTTAGTATTTGGTCCCATATTCCTAGAATGCACAAACACACACGCATCGATGATCTGGGTACCAATGTTTCACAAGACCCATACAGAAGCCACCAATTGATACCTGCCAAGGTGCAGACAGGCAAGAAAGCAGTTTGTGTAAGTATGTTCAGACGGAGTGCTGTTATTCCTGCTTTAGGCTAATGAGATAACTTGGCAGACCACATGCACATCCTCATGGGGACATGCCCATTAGACCCACTAGACTGTTCACAGGGTCTTGCTTCAAGACAAGACATCCACAAAGATCATACATGAGCATCAATCAACATGAAAGGAAATAGAGGAAATTATATATAATAATAACAAAGCTCATAAGCAATAGAATGGCAAAAGTCTTACCAAACTTGATACATATCAAACAGAGTTTATAAAAAAAATAGACACTTACAAACAAATACAAGAATATGTTTCAGTATAATACATTAAATATAGATTCATAAATAATGGCTGTTGATCCCAAAAAGGCCTTCAACTGTCTTGGATGTCCTTTTCTATTCAAAACTTTGGAAGCCTTCAACTTTCTAGCTGGAATAATACATTTAATAAAAATATATAAATATCATAAAGCAAAAATATACACACATAATACTGTACATTATCTGACTAAATTGCTTTAAAAAGGGGCACAACACAGGGATGTCCTCTCTCCCCCTCCTGCTTGCACTGGCAAATAACGGATTGAAGAAAGAATTAGACAGGACCCAAACGTAACAGGTATCAGTATTGGTGAATGAATATAAACTAAACTTATTTGCCAATAATCTCCTGATATACCTAACCAATATTGAAAATTCAATGCCCCCCTTGCAAAAAATATTTTCAGAATAAAAAATTATAATAACTCATGATACAATCCTTTAAGTGGACCACAAAACTATCAAATACTTAGGATCAGTGGTGTAAAGTACTTTAGTAAAAATACTTTAAGGTATAAAATAAAGTAGTTTATTTTGGGTATCTGTACTTCACTTTGCTATTTATATTTTTGACCACTTTTACTTCACTACATTATTTTTTAGATTTAATTTTTTATTACCCCTTTTTCTCCCCAATTGGTAGTTACAGTCTTGTCCCATCGCTGCAACTTCCGTACTGATTCGGGAGAGGCGAAGATCGAGAGCCGTGTGTCCTCCGAAACACAACCCAGCCAAGCCACGCTGCTTCTTGACACAATGCCCGCTTAACCCGGAAGCCAGTCACACCAATGTGTCGGAGGAAACACCATACACCTGGCGACTGTGTCAGCGTGCATTGCGCCCAGCCCGCCACAGGAGTCACTGGTGCGCGATGGAACAACAACATCCCTACCGGCCAAACTCTTCCCTAACCTGGAACAATTGTGCGCCGCCCCATGAGTCTCCCGGTCACGGCCGGCTGCGACAGAGCCTGGACTCGAACCAGGATCTCTGGTGGCACTGTGATAAAGGACTGAAAATGGAGGACTGAAAATGGTCCAATTCACACACTTATCAAGAGAACATCCCTGGTCATCCCTAATGCCTCTGATCTGTCGGACTCACTAAACACAAATGGTTTGTTTGTAAATTATGTCTGAGTTGTTGGAGTGTGACCCTGGCCATCCATAAATGTAAACAAATATTTGGTTTGCTTAGTATAAGGAACTTTAAATGACTTATACTTTTACTTTTGATGCTTAAATATATTTAAAACCAAATACTTTTAGACTTTTACTCAAGTATTATTTTACTGGGCGACTTTCACTTTTACTTGAGTCATTTTCTATTAAAGTATCTTGACTTTTACTCAAGTATGACAATTGGGTACTTTTTCCACCACGGCTTAGGATGCTTAATAAGTGACAACAAACAACAAATATATAAAGATAACTTAATCCCATTACTCAACAATATGAAAGCAGATCTATTTGGAACAATTTTCCCAGAAATCCTAGAATAAACCTCTTCAGAATGGCATGGCTCCCAAAGTTTTTACATTTATTCTCAGTAATACCAATTACCCCACCAAAGACATAAAAAAAAGTATACTCGGACATAAGACTTTATACGGGCAAATAAAACTCATAGAATAAAAAGTAAAGTTTTATAGCTCCCTAAGTCTGAGGGTGGTTTTAACCTTCCAGACTTGGAATTATGTTAACTTGCCACACAAGGCGTTTACTTGAGACATATTGTTAAATACCACGAGCCCATCCTCCCCAATTAAGGTGCCACCAACCTCCCGTGTAAGATATACAAAACCTTGTAGAGAGCCTATGCAACTGACAACCTCAGACAAAAATATAAACTATTGGAACTAACCAAATGACAGTTGAAGATTTACGGTTAATCCAGTATAAATTTACAGTACCAGTTAAAAGATTGGACACCTACTCATTCAAGGGTTTTTCTTTATTTTTACTATTTTCTACATTGTAGAATAATAGTGAAGACATCAAAACTATGAAATCACACATATGGAATCATGTCATAACCAAAAAAGTCCAAAACAAATAAAAATATATTTTATAGTTGAGATCCTTCAAAGTAGCCACCCTTTGCCTTGATGATAGCTTTGCACCCTCTTGGCATTCTCTCAACCAGCTTCATGAGGTAGTCACCTGGAATGCATTTCAATTAACAGGTGTGCCTTCTTAAAAGTTAATTTGTGGAATTTCTTTCCTTCTTAATGCTTTTGAGCCAATCAGTTGTGTTGTGACAAGTTAGGTGTGGTATACAGAAGATGGTATTTTACCAAATAGGGCTAAGTCCATATTATGGCAAGAACAGCTTAAATAAGCAAGGACAAACAAATGTCCATCAATACTTTAAGACATGAAGGTCAGTCAATCCGGAAAATTAAGAACTTTGAAAGTTTCTTCAAATGCAGTCGCAAAACCATCAATCGCTATGATGAAACTGGCTCTCATGAGGACCGTCACAGGAAAGGAAGACAGAGAGTTACCTCTGCTGCAGAGGATAAGTTCATTAGAGTTACCAGCCTCATAAATTGCAGCCCAAATAAATGCTTCACAGAGTTCACATAACAGACATCTCAACATCAACTGTTCAGAGGCGAATGTGTGAATCAGGCCATCATGGTCGAATTGCTGCAAAGAAACCACTACTAAAGGACACCAATAATAAGAAGAGACTTGCTTGGGCCAAGAAACACGACCAATGGACATTAGACCAGTGGAAATCTGTCCTTTGTTCTGATGAGTCCAAATTTGATATTTTCAATTCCAACCACCGTGTCTTTGTGATATGCAGAGTAGGTGAACGGATGATCTCCACATGTGTAGTTCCCACCGTGACGCATGGAGGAGGAGGTGTGATGGTGTTGGGGTGCTTTGCTGGTGACACTGTCTGTGATTTACTTAGAATTCAAGCACACTAGGGGCCTCCCGGGTGGCACAGTGGTCTAGGGCACTGCATCGCAGTGCTAGCTGCGCCACCAGAGTCTCTGGGTTCGCGCCCAGGCTCTGTCGCAGCCGGCCGCGACCGGGAGGTCCTTTTGGGCGACGCACAATTGGCCTAGCGTCGTCCGGGTTAGGGAGGGTTTGGCCGGTAGGGATATCCTTGTCTCATCGCGCTCCAGCGACTCCTGTGGCGGGCCGGGCGCAGTGCGCAGTGCGCGCTAACCAAGGGGGCCAGGTGCACGGTGTTTCCTCCGACACATTGGTGCGGCTGGCTTCCGGGTTGGAGGCGCGCTGTGTTAAGAAGCAGTGTAGCTTGGTTGGGTTGTGCTTCGGAGGACGCGTGGCTTTCGACCTTTGTCTCTCCCGAGCCCGTACGGGAGTTGTAGCGATGAGACAAGATAGTAATTACTAGCGATTGGATACCACGAAAATTGGGGAGAAAAGGGGATACATTTTTTAAAAAGAATTAAAAAAAGAAAAAAAGAATTCAAGCACACTTAACCAGCATGGCTACCACAGCATTCTGCAGAAATACGCCATCCCATCTGGTTTGCGCATAGTGGGACTATCATTGTTTTCAACAGGACAATGACCCAACACACCTCCAGGCTGTGTAAGGGCTATTTGACCAGTATGGAGAGTGAAGGAGCGCTGCATCAGATGACCTGGCCTCCACAATCACTCAACCTCAACCCAATTGAGATGGTTTGGGATAAGTTGGACCGCAGAGTGAAGGAAAAGCAGCCAACAAGTGCTCAGCATATGTGGGAACTCCTTCAAAACTGTTGGAAAAGCATTCCAGGTGAAGCTGGTTGATAGAATGCCAAGAGTGTGCAAAGCTATCATCAAGGCAAGGGTGGCTACTTTGAAGAATATCAAATATAACATATATTTTGATTTGTTTAACACATTTTTGGTTACTACAGGATTCCATATGTGTTATTTCATAGTTTTGATGTCTTCACTATTACTCTACAATGTAGAAAATAGTACAAACAAAGAAAAACCCTTGAATGAGTAGGTGTGTCCAAACCTTTGACTGGTACTGTATGTATAGAATTTATTATACAATAGACAACATCCACAAAATCTACATCACAATGACAGAGTCATGTCTTAAGTGCAAAACTAACAATGGCTCAATATTCCATGCCTTCTGGGAATGCTATAAAGTCCAAACGTTATGAACGGAGTTAGAAAATTGGCTGTCAATCGTAGATTGAGAAAATCTTATTACATGGCCCTGCTCTAAACAGTTTTATATCACAGTATATCACAAGAAGGAATGCATATGAACCATTCATAAAAGAACAATAGCATCTACATTAATAAATGGATGGATTTTCAGCTCTTAATCCCGGTAGCACCAGCAGCCTTCACAAGTGAATGGAGGATAGAAAATGTGGTAAGATTATTACAAGCGCCAGGATAATAAAGAACACAGCAAAAACTCCTATGTCTGATCTTGTTAATTTCTAAGCATTATGAGAGCCAAACAGCCTCTCTGAAGCCAAGGTCAAAAGTGGGGAGTGTCACACAGAAAAAAGAAATCATCCCCGATTTTTTTACAAGCTGGCAAAATCCATGGAAATAAATGAAAATACTTAGAGCGCTGTTGCTAATTGGCTGCCTGAGGAGTGGTGAAAGCCGAGGATCAGACTTAACTTCTCACTCAGGGACAAAAAGGTAAAGGGAAGAGGGGATACCTAGTCAGTTGTACAACTGAATGCATTCAACTGTAATGTGTCTTCCACATTTAACCGAAACCACTCTGAATCAAATTGTGGTGTGATGGTAAAGTAAATAATGGTGAGATGTGTGATGAAAACGAAAGCTCTGTAGCTACATATACTGCACATGAGACAGTGTGTCAATGGTACTAATGCATGTAGGCTAACAAGAGCACTTTCTTACAGTGGTGTAAAGTACTTAAGTAGTACTTTCAAGTATTTATACTTAAGTAGTTTTTTTGGGTATCTGTACTTTACTTTTTATATATTTGACAACTTTTACTTTACTACATTTCTAAAGAAAATAATATACTTTTTACTCCATACATTTTCTCTGACACCCAAAAGTACTTACATTTTGAATGCTTAGCAGGACAGGAAAATTGTCAAATTCATGCACTTATCAAGAGAACATCCCTGGTCATCCCTACTGCCTCTGATCTGGCGGACTCACTAAACACACATGCATCATTTGTAAATTATGGAGTGTGACCCTGACTATCTGTAAATTAAAAAACATGAAAATGTTGCCGTCTGGTTTGCTTAATATAAGGAATTTTAAATGATTTGTACTTTTACTTTCAATACTTAAGTATATTTTAGCAATTACATTTACTTTTGATACTTACTTATATTTCAAAACAAATACTTTTAGACTTTTACTCAAGTAGTATTTTACTGGGTGACTTTCACTTTTACTTGAGTCATTTTCTATTAAGGTATCTTTACTTTTACTCAAGTATGACAATTGGGTACTTTTTCCACCACTGCTTTTTTAAATTAAATATTATTTACACAGTAATTATACGGATTACACCATTGCAACAACATGTCAACCAATTTATGAGTTTATGCGAGAAACACTATTTTCCACTGCTTCTTACAGAACTGCAGGACACTTTTCTTTTACCAATGTTACTGTGTGGAATTGGCCAGTAAGATACTTCATAATTGATAGGACCAAGGACTTAGCAAAGGGACTAAGGCTGACCCCTTGAGGAATAAGAAGGGAATTAGTGGAAGCAGTTGTTCTACAGTAACCTACAGGACCAGTCTGGTCTTGTCTATCGGTGGACAAACATGATTTTCGCCCCTTTATCTGACTGTAAAATCCCAGCTCAGCAATGCCAACTTTCAACTTCACCATACCTGTCTATTTTCTGTCTATTGTCTGTAACTCCGTCGCAGCACCATTTCACCAAGTCAAATTCCTGTACATGCAAATGTTTTTGGCAAATCTGATCAAGGTTTCTAACGAAAATGATTTGTTCTGTTTTTTAAATTTGTGGTATGATTACTTAGAATCAGATCAGTACTTTACAGTCTTAATTATAATTTTTCTTGTCTGTGTCACTGATAGAGAATTCTAGAGGTTTAAGGAACGTTCTCTCAAAACTAACTAGCATCTTGTAACGGCTGTCGTCGGTGGAAGAAGGAGAGGACCAAAGCGCAGCGTGGTTAGTGTTCATCTTAATTTAATAATAAACCAAAAAACTGAACACTTCAAATACAAAACAACAAACGTGAAAACCGAAACAGTTCTATCTGGTGCAGACACACAAAGACTGAAAACAACCACCCACAAAACCCAACAGAAAACAGGCTACCTAAATATGGTTCCCAATCAGGGACAACGATTGACAGCTGCCTCTGATTGAGAACCATATCAGGCCAAACACAGAAAACCAACACAGAAATAGAAAACATAGATCACCCACCCAACTCACGCCCTGACCACACTAAAACAAAGAAAATACAAAAGAACTATGGTCAGAACGTGACAGTACCCCCCCCGGCCGCAAAACCTGAACCTATAGGGGAGGGTCTGGGAGGGCATCTGTCCGCGGTGGAGGCTCTGGCGCTGGACGTGGACCCCACTCCACCATTGTCATTACCCGCTTCCGTGGCCTCCTAAGAACGGCGACCCTCGCCGCCGACCTAGGATTGGTAACCCTACTAAATGGCCCCACTGGACTGAGGGGCAGCTCCGGACTGAGGGGCGGCTCCGGACTGAGGGGCGGCTCCGGACTGAGGGGCGGCTCTGGCGGCTCCTGACTGGCGGACGGCTCTGGTGGCTCCTGACTGGCGGGCGGCTCTGGCGGCTCCTGACTGGCGGGCGGCTCTGGCGGCTCAGGACAGACGGGAGGCTCTGGCGGCTCAGGACAGACAGGCGGCTCTGACGGCGCTGGACAGACGGGCGGCTCAGGCGGCGCTGGACCGACGGGCGGCTCAGGCGGCGCTGGACAGACGGGCGGCTCAGGCGGCGCTGGACAGACGGGCGGCTCAGGCGGCGCTGGACAGACGGGCAGCTCAGGCGGCGCTGGACAGACGGGCAGCTCAGGCGGCGCTGGACAGACGGGAGACTCTGGCCTGCTGAGGCGCACAGTAGGCCTGGTGCGTGGTGCCGGAACTGGTGGTACCGGGCTGGGGACACGCACCACTGGGCGAGTGCGGGGAACAGGAACAGGGCATACTGGACCCTGGAGACGCACAGTAGGCTTGGTGCGTGGTGCCGGAACTGGTGGTACCGGACTGGGGACACGCACCACTGGGCGAGTGCGGGGAGGAGGAACAGGGCGTACTGGACTCTGGAGACGCACAGGAAGCCTGTTGCGTGGTGTTGGCACTGGTGGTACTGGGCTGGTGCGAGGGGCTGCCACAGGCGGACTGGTGCGTGGAGAAGGCACCGGATAGACCGGACCGTGGAGGCGCACTGCAGGTCTCGAGCACCGAGCCTGCCCAACCCTACCTGGCTGAATGCTCCCCGTAGCCATGCCAGTGCGGCGAGGTGGAATAGCCCGCACTGGGCTGTGCTGGCGAACCGGGGACACCATGCGTAGGGCTGGTGACATGTACACCGGCCCGAGGAGACGCACTGGAGACCAGATGCGTAGAGCCGGCTTCATGGCACCTGGCTCGATGCCCACTCTAGCCCGGCCGATACGAGGTGCTGCTATGTACCGCACCGGGCTATGCCTGCCTACCGGAGACACCGTGCGCATCTCTGCATAACACGGTGCCTGCCCGGTCGCTCTCTCTCCACGGTAAGCACGGGGAGTTGGCTCAGGTCTCCTACCTGGCTTAGCCACACTCCCCGTGTGCCCCCCCCAATACATTTTTGGGGCTGTCTCTCTGACCTCCTTAATCGCCGTGCCAACTCCATTCGCCGGTATCCCTCCTCGCACTGCTCCAAAGAATCCCAGGCAGGCTCCGGCACTCTCCTTGGGTTGATCGACCACCTCTCTATCTCGTCCCATGTTGTATAGTCCAGATTTTCCTCCCAGGTCCAGGAGTCCTGCGATCGCTGCTGCTGCCCATTACCACGCTGCTTGGTCCTTTTTCGGTGGGTGGTTCTGTAACGGCTGTCGTCAGTGGAAGGAGGAGAAGACCAAAGCGCAGCGTGGTTAGTGTTCATCTTAATTTAATAATAAACCAAAAAACTGAACACTTCAAATACTAAACAACAAACGTGAAAACCGAAACAGTTCTATCTGGTGCAGACACACAAAGACTGAAAACAACCACCCACAAAACCCAACAGAAAACAGGCTACCTAAATATGGTTCCCAATCAGGGACAACGATTGACAGCTGCCTCTGATTGAGAACCATATCAGGCCAAACACAGAAAACCAACACAGAAATAGAAAACATAGATTACCCACCCAACTCACGCCCTGACCACACTAAAACAAAGAAAATACAAAAGAACTATGGTCAGAACGTGACACATGTCCTATAGTGCTATATCAGAATCACTCATTTTACAACACTTAGAAAAATGATTTAGTCCGGTCTGGGATTGATCCAAATTCCCTGCAACAGATTTATTTTAACCCATGGAAGATGATATAGTATGAAATAGAAAACCACTGGATTTATGAGACATTTTACTATGGTTGGAGCACTAATATATTACATACTCGCACATCATTTTTATCATGACATCTGTCAAGTGAAAAAATTCTGACGCCAGAAGAATTATGCTTAAATTCGATGAGTCTGCCTTCATTTTTTATCCCGCAGCTTATTTTCTCGATGGTGAACTACTTTCCAAGACAATAATGTAATGACAACCGTCTGTGGTATTTGATTAGTGGTCTATTACCAAGACATTTAAATCATGCACTTTGTACATGAAATCATCTCCAAATTTCCCCCTCAAAGAAAACATCTATAATTCATAATTTCATAATGTCTAATACATTTTTTCAATTGATGAGAACAGTAAAGATATCATTATGCCACAGTGACACCAATGGTACACTATATATACAGAAGTATGTGGACACCCCTTCAAATTAGTAGATTTAGCTGTTTCAGCCATACACGTTGCTGACAGGTGTATAAAATCAAGCAATCTCCATAGACAAACATTGGCAGTAGAATGGTCCGTACTGAAGAGCTCAGTGATTTTCAACGTGGCACCGTCATAGGATGCCACCTTTCCAACAAGTCAGTTCATAAAATTTCTGCCCTGCTAGAGCTGCCCCGGTCAACTGTAAGGGTTGTTATTGTGAAGTGGAAACGTCTAGGAGCAACAATGGCTCAGCCGCGAAGTGGTAGGCCACATTAGCTCACAGAACGGGACTGCAGAGTGCTGAAGCGCGTAGTGTGTATAAATCTTCTGTCCTCGGTTGCAACACTCACAACAGAGTTCCAAACTGCCTCTGGAAGCAACGTCAGCACAATAACTGTTCGTTGGGATCTTCATGAAATGGGTTTCCATGGCCGAGCAGCCGCACACAAGCCTAAGATCATCATGCGCAATGCCAAGCGTCGGCTGGAGTGGTATAAAGCTCACCACCATTGGACTCTGGAGCAGTGGAAACAAGTTATCTGGAGTGATGAATCACGCTTCACCATCTGGCAGTCCGACGGACGAATCTGGGTTTGGTGGATGCCAGGAGAACACTACCTCCCTGAATGCATAGTGCCAACTGTAAAGTTTGGTGGATGAGTAATGGACTGGGGCGGTTTTTCATAGTTCGCGCTAGGCCCCTTAATTCCAGTGAAGGGAAATCTTAACGCTACAGCATACAATGACATTGTAGATGATTCTATGCTTCCAACTTTGTGGCAACAGGTTGGGAACTTGACTGGCCTGCACAGAGCCCTGACCTCAACCCAATCAAACACCTTTGGGATGAATTGGAACTCAGACTGCGAGCCAGGCCTAAGTGCCCAAAATCAGTGCCCGACCTCACTAATGCTCTTGTGGCTGAATGAAAGCAAGTCGCCGCAGCAATGTTCCAACATCTAGTGGAAATCCTTCCCAGAAGAGTGGAGGTTGTTATTGGAGCAAAGGGGGGGGACCAACTCTATATTAATGCCCATTATTTTGGAATGAGATGTTGGAAGAGCGTCCACATACTTATGGCCATGTAGTGTATGTAGGCATGTACTAATGAGAACTGTCAGCTCAGTGGGCGATTGATTTACTTGTAAAACAAAAACAAAATATTATCCAGTGATATTAAATATTTTGCCCTTGTTTATCGGACAATACGGTCATTGAGCTGGATTTATGAGGGAGGGCCTTGTAATCGTTTCACTGCGGCTGGGGCTAGTCTGTGTGAAACTGGGAAAGGCGGGGTTAATTAAACCAATCCAAAACAAATAAATGTTTGGCAACCCATGAAAGGCTGTGGGAAACGTTCTGAGATTGAACCGGCTTTGGAATCCTAAACCTCAAGCTTTGATGGTTTTGACTTGATTCAGAGACTGAAAACAGAGATTGGATGTTCCAACTGGTGCTGAACTGTTTCACCTCTTTTTATAACCAAACAGGGATGGTTATAGCTGACAAGCTGACATTTCCCTTCACCCTGGATAATGTTATTACATGGAAATACTATCAGGAGATAAGCTACTGTATTACACATTACACAGGAAGCTGCTGTGTTACATAGGAAGCTGCTGTATTACACAGGAAGCTACAGTATTACACAGGAAGCTACAGTATTACACAGGAAACTACTGTATTACACAGGAAGCTCCTGTATTAGACAGGAAGCTGCAGGACGATGTTGTGATGATAGTGTGGTAGTTATATCCTTGCAGAAAATAAACAATGAACCTTGAACAAGGTGATTCATAGTCAGCTAACTCTGTCCCTGTAATGACAAGCGAAACCCAACCCTAAACCATACTTACTCATGTATTTGGGAGAGAGAGTTTGGTGAGAGTTTGTATGTGTGAGAAATAGATTTGAACAGGCTGCTTCTCACAGTATATCATCTAGTTATGGATAAATCCTGGGAACAAACATTCTCCCAGGCCTGGTCGGCTACATTTAATTTACAGTGAAGTCACCCTGGAAGCGCTACACAATCAAACAGGCAAAACGCCAGTACAGAGACAAAGTGGAGTCGCAATTCAAGACGTATGTGGCAGGGACTACAAAAGGAAAACCAGCCACGTCGCGGCTGTTCGTTTTGCTTCCGGAGAAGCTACAGTGCCTTGCAAAAGTATTCATCCCCCTTGGCGTTTTTCCTATTTTGTTGCATTACAACCTGTAATTTAAATTGATTTTTATTTGGATTTCATGTAATGGATATACACAAAATAGTCCAAATTGATGAAGTGAAATTCAAAAAAGAACTTGTTTAAAAAAATTCAAAGAAATATAAACAGAAAAGTGGTGCATGCATATGTATTCACCCCCTTTGCTATGAAGCTCCTAAATAAGATATGGTGCAACCACTTACCTTCAGAAGTCACATAATTAGTTAAATAAAGTCCACCTGTGTGCTATCTAAGTGTCACATGATCTGTCACATGATCTCAGTATACATACACCTGTTCTGAAAGGCCCCAGAGTCAGCAACGCCACTAAGCAAGGGGCACCACCAAGCAAGCGCCACTACAGATCAGGGTTAGAAGTACAGATCAGGGTTGGGTTATAAAAAAATATCCGAAACTTTGAGCATCCCACGGAGCACCATTAAATCCATTATTAAAAAATGGAAAGAATATGGCACCACAACAGACCTGCCAAGAGAGGTCCAGGTCCACCAAAACTCACGGACCAGGCAAGGAGGGCATTAATCAGAGAGACAACAAACAGACCAAAGATAACCCTGAAGGAGCTGCAAGGCTCCACAGCGGAGATTGGAGTATCTCTCCATAGGAGCACTTTAAGCCGTACACTTCACAGAGCTGGGTTTTACAGAAGAATGGCCAGAAAAAGCCATTGCTTAAAGAAAGAAATAAGCAAACACGTTTGGTGTTCGCCAAAAGGCGTGGGAGACTCCCCAAACATATGGAAGAAGGTACTCAGGTCAGATGAGACTAAATCTGAGCTTTTTGGACATCAAGGAAAACGCTATGTCTGGCGCAAACTCAACACCTCACATCACCCCGAGAACACCATCCCCACAGTGAAGCATGGTAGTGGCAGCATCATGCTGTGGGGATGTTTTTCATCGGCAGGGACTGGGAAACTGGTCAGAATTGAAGGAATGATGGACGGCGCTAAATACAGGGAATTCTTGAGGGAAACCTGTTTCAGTCTTCCAGAGATTTGAGACTGGGACGGAGGAACCATTGTTCCTGTACCCAAGAAAGCAAAGGTAAATGGACTAAATGACTATCGCCCGTAGCACTCACTTCTGTCATCATGAAGTGCTTTGAGAGGCTAGTTAAGGATCATATCACCTCCACCTTACCTGCCACACTAGACCCACTTCAGTTTGCTTATCGCCCCAATAGATCCACAGACAATGCAATTGCCATCGCACTGCACACTGCACTATCCCATCTGGACAAGAGGAATACCTATGTAAGAATGCTGTTCATTGACTATAGCTCAGCATTCAACACCATAGTACACTCCAAGCTCATCATTAAGCTCGGGGCCCTGGGTCTGAACCCCGCCCTGTGCTACTGGGTTCTGGACTTCCTGACGGGCCGCCCCCCAGGTGGTGAAGGTAGGAAACAACACCTCCACTTCGCTGAACCTCAACACAGGGGCCCCACAAGGCTGCGTGCTCAGCTCCCTCCTGTACTCCCTGTTCACCCATGATTGCATGGCCACGCACGCCTCCAATGCAATCATCAAGTTTGCAGATGACACAACAGTAGTAGGCCTGATTACCAACAATGACGAGACAGCCTACAGGGAGGAGGTGAGGGCCCTGGGAGAGTGGTGCCAGGAAAATAACCTCTCACTCAACGTCAACAAAACAAAGGAGCTGATCGTGGACTTCAGGGAACAGCAGAAGGAGCACGCCCCTATCCACATCGGCGGGACCACAGTGGAGAAAGTGGAAAGCTTCAAGTTCCTCGGCGTACACATCACTGACGATCTGAAAAGGGTCCACCCAGACTGCTTGCTGTTCTGTACCTTGAGAGACTGGCATGCATAGTATAAATACTATGCATGCCAGTCTCTCTTGGCTAAGAGCTGAGGAGAGACTGACTGCATCACTTCTTCTTTTTATAAGAAACAATGTGTTGAAAATCCCAAATTGTTTGCATAGTCAACTTACACACAGCTCTGACACACACACACACACACTTATCCCACCAGACATGCCACCAGGGGTCTTTTCACAGTCCCCAAATCCAGAACAAATTCAAGAAAGTGTACAGTATTATATAGAGCCCTAATTGCATGGAACTTCCTTCCATCTCATATTGCACAAATAAACAGCAAACCTGGTTTAAAAAATAGATAAAGCAACACCTCGCGGCACAATGCCTCTCCCATATTTGACCTAGATAGTTTGTGTGTATGCATTGATATGTAGGCTGCGTGTGCCTTTAAAAAAAATGTATGTAGTTCTGTGCTTGAGTTGTTCTTGTCTATTGATGTCATTCTGTATTATGTTTCATGTTTTGTGTGCACCCCAGGAAGAGTAGCTGCTGCTTTGGCAACAGCTAATGGGAATCCTAATAAAGTACCAAATACCACACAGACAGTGTGGCGAAGAAGAAGTAACAGCGCCTCTTCAACCTCAGAAGGCTGAAGAAAATTGTCTTGGGCCCCTAAAACCCTCAAACTTTTACAGATGCACAATTGAGAATATCCTGTCGGGCTGTATCACCTCCTGGTACGGCAACTGCACTGCCCCAAATTGCAGGGCTCTCCAGAGGGTGGTGCGGTCTGCCCGACGCATTACCGGGGGAAAACTACCTGCCCTCCAGGACAGCTACAGCACCCGATGTCACAGGAAGGCCAAAAAGAATATCAAGGAGATCAACCACCCGAGCCAAGGCCTGTTCACCCCGCTATCATCCAGAAGGTGAAGTCAGTACAGGTGCATCAAAACTGGGACCGAGAGACTGAAAAACAGCTTCTATCTCAAGGCCATCAGACTGTTATATAGCCATCACTAGCCGGCTTCCACCCGGTTACGCTACCCTGCACTTTAGAGGCTGCTGCCCTATATACATGGACTTGGAATCACTGGCCACTTTCATAATGGAACACATGCAGCTAACACAAATATTATGGAAATGTCTGCTCTACCCAAAATTACAACCAACTAATTACAGCATTACTGCAAAAATGGAAGAGGCAAGTAAGGAACTTGTCTGTCAGCCCTGCATTTTTTGATTTATTTAACTAGGTAAGTCAGTTAAGAACAAATTCTTATTGTCAATGACGGGCTAGTGGGTTAACTGCCTTGTACTGCCTTGTTCAGGGGCAGAATAACAGATTTTTACCTTGTCAGCTCTAGGATTCGATCTTGCAACTTTTCAGTTACTAGTCCAACGCTCTAACCACTAGGCTACCTGCCGCTCTGCATTAAAGACCAAAATTGGTTAAAAATGGTGATAGATAAAAATATATACCAATTTCATTTAAGGTCCAAAAAATTTACAGCTGTGCCATATAGATTGCAAAAATAGTTGGGAAGAGATTTGATTTACAGATTCCATGGCACATGGTTTATGAAATGACTCAAAACTTAGAATTTTTCAATTTATATTATACAAAATTCTTGCAACCAATAGAATGTTATGGGGGATACAACCTTCCCAGCTCTGCAGATTTTGCTGCGAGGAGGCAGAGTCATTAGATCATTTATTTTGGTACTGTCCATATGTAGCTCGTTTTTTGTCACAGGTCTAGGAATGGCTGAATAATCGCAACATTTACCTGGAGCTAACACAGCAGATTGCAATACTGGGTGATTTGAAAAGTCATAGTTAAATCGATCAATAATATAATAATTATTTTGGCAAAAATGTGTATTTTTAATTTACAACCTGTAGAAACTATGAGAATAGAAAGGTTCAGAACTTTTGTGAAGCATCACAGCACAGTTAACAATATATGGCAAATAGAAATCCAATATGGATGGTGTTAAGAAATAGATGGGAGGGGTTGAATGGAGCTGAAGGGTGGGACTAATAACAACAAGATAACAAATGTAAAACATACTGGGTCTGTAAAATGCATATAGGTTCAGAACTTTTGTGAAATAGCACACTGGATGGACATCAGAAAAAGAGGAAGAACAGGACTAAAAACAAATCAAATATAACTATTGTAAAATAGATTGTGTCCATAAAATGTATAAGCTGGAAGCAGAAGCCTAAGTGTTATTGTTCATTAGTTTACTCCAATTAGGGGATATATATATAAAATATATATATATATATATTTATTTCACACACAAATATATGTGTATATATATATATATATATATATATATATATATATATATATATATATATATATATAAAAAATAATAATAATATATATATTTATTTCACATACAAATATATATGTGTGTATATATATTTTTATATATATATATATATATATATATATATATATATATATATATATATATATATATATATATACAGTGGGGCAAAAAAGTATTTAGTCAGCCACCAATTGTGCAAGTTCTCCCACTTAAAAATATGAGAGAGGCCTGTAATTTTCATCATAGGTACACTTCAACTATGACAGACAAAATGAGAAAAAAAAATCCAGAAAATCACATTGTAGGATTTTTAATGAATTTATTTGCAAATTATGGTGGAAAATAAGTATTTGGTCACCTACAAACAAGCAAGATTTCTGGCTCTCACAAACCTGTAACTTCTTCTTTAAGAGGCTCCTCTGTCCTCCACTCGTTACCTGTATTAATGGCACCTGTTTGAACTTGTTATCAGTATAAAAGACACCTGTCCACAACCTCAAACAGTCACACTCCAAACTCCACTATGGCCAAGACTAAAGAGCTGTCAAAGGACACCAGAAACAAAATTGTAGACCTGCACCAGGCTGGGAAGACTGAATCTGCAATAGGTAAGCAGCTTGGTTTGAAGAAATCAACTGTGGGAGCAATTATTAGGAAATGGAAGACATACAAGACCACTGATAATCTCCCTCGATCTGGGGCTCCACGCAAGATCTCACCCCGTGGGGTCAAAATGATCACAAGAACGGTGAGCAAAAATCCCAGAACCACACAGGGGGACCTAGTGAATGACCTGCAGAGAGCTGGGACCAAAGTAACAAAGCCTACCATCAGTAACACACTACGCCGCCAGGGACTCAAATCCTGCAGTGCCAGACGTGTCCCCCTGCTTAAGCCAGTACATGTCCAGGCCCGTCTGAAGTTTGCTAGAGAGCATTTGGATGATCCAGAAGAAGATTGGGAGAATGTGATATGGTCAGATGAAACCAAAATATAACTTTTTGGTAAAAACTCAACTCGTCGTGTTTGGAGGACAAAGAATGCTGAGTTGCATCCAAAGAACACCATACCTACTGTGAAGCATGGGGGTTGAAACATCATGCTTTGGGGCTGTTTTTCTGCAAAGGGACCAGGATGACTGATCCGTGTAAAGGAAAGAATGAATGGGGCCATGTATCGTGAGATTTTGAGTGAAAACCTCCTTCCATCAGCAAGGGCATTGAAGCTGAAACGTGGCTGGGTCTTTCAGCATGACAATGATCCCAAACACACCGCCCGGGCAACGAAGGAGTGGCTTCATAAGAAGCATTTCAAGGTCCTGGAGTGGCCTAGCCAGTCTCCAGATCTCAACCCCATAGAAAATCTTTGGAGGGAGTTGAAAGTCCGTGTTGCCCAGCAACAGCCCCAAAACATCACTGCTCTAGAGGAGATCTGCATGGAGGAATGGGCCAAAATACCAGCAACAGTGTGTGAAAACCTTGTGAAAACTTACAGAAAACGTTTGACCTCTGTCATTGCCAACAAAGGGTATATAACAAAGTATTGAGATAAACTTTTGTTATTGACCAAATACTTATTTTCCACCAAAATTTGCAAATAAATTTATAAAAAATCCTACAATGTGATTTTCAGGATTTTTTTCTTCTCATTTTGTCTGTCATAGTTGAAGTGTACCTATGATGAAAATTACAGGCCTCTCTCATCTTTTTAAGTGGGAGAACTTGCACAATTGGTGGCTGACTAAATACTTTTTTGCCCCACTGTATATATATATATATATATATATATATATATATATATATATATATATATATATATATATATATATATATATTTACAGTTGAAGTCGGAAGTTTACATACACCTTAGCCAAATACATTTAAACTCAGTGTTTCCACAATTCCTGACATTTAATCCAAGTAAAAATTCCCTGTTTTAGGTCAGTTAGGATCACCACTTTATTTTAAGAATGTGAAATGCCAGATGAATTGTTGAGAGAATTATTTATTTCAGCTTTTATTTCTTTCATCACATTATTTGCTAGCACAGCATTTGCTAGCATTGCCTTTAAATTACTTAACTTGGGTCAAACGTTTTGGGAAGCCTTCCACAAGCTTCCCACAATAAGTTGGGTGAATTTTGTCCCATTCCTCCAGACAGAGCTGGTGTAACTGAGTCAGGTTTGTAGGCCTCCTTGCTCGCACATGCTTTTTCAGTTCTGCCCACAAATTTTCTATAGGATTGAGGTCAGGGCTTTGTGATGGCCACTCCAATACCTTGACTTTGTTGTACTTAAGCCATTTTGCCACAACTTTGGAAGTATGCTTGGGGTCATTTTCTATTTGGAAGACCCATTCGCGACCAAGCTTTAACTTCCTGACTGATGTCTTGAGATGTTGCTTCAATATATCCACATAACTTTCCCTACCTCATGATGCCATCTATTTTGTGACGTGCACCAGTCCCTCCTGCAGCAAAGCACCCCCACAACATGATGGTGCCACCCCCGTGCTTCACGGTTGGGATAGTGTTCTTCGGCTTGCAAGCCTCCCCCTTTTTCTGATGGTCAATATGGCCAAACAGTTCCATTTTTGTTTCATCAGACCAGAGGACATTTCTCAGAAAAGTACGATCTATGTCCCCATGTGCAGATGCAAACCATATTCTGGCATTTTTATGACGGTTTTGGAGCAGTGGCTTCTTCCTTGCTGAGTGGCCTTTCAGGTTATGTCGATATAGGACTCATTTTACTGTTGATAAAGATACTTTTGTACCGGTTTCCACCAACATCTTCAAAAGGTCCTTTCCTGTTGTTCTGGGATTGATTTGCACTTTTCGCACCAAAGTACGTTCATCTCTAGGAGACAGAACGCGTCTCCTTCCTGAGTGGTATGACGGCTGCGTGGTCCCATGGTGTTTATACTTGCATACTATTGTTTGTACAGATGAACGTGGTACATTCAGGCATTTGGAAATTGCTCCCAAAGATGAACCAGACTTGTGGAGGTCTACAATTGTTTTTCTGAGGTCTTGGCTGATTTCTTTTGATTTTCCCATGATGTCAAGCAAAGAGGCACTGAATTTGAAGGTAGGCACAGGTACAGGTACACCTCCAATTGACTCAAATGATGTCAATTAGCCTATCAGAAGCTTCTAAAGCCATGACATAATTGTTTGGAATTTTCCAAGCTGTTTAAAAGGCACAGTCAACTTAGTGTATGTAACTTCTGACCCACTGGAATCGTGATACAGTGAAGTGGAATAATCTGTCTGTAAACAATTGTTGGAAAAATTACTTGTGTCATGCACAAAGTAGATGTCCTAACCGACTTGCCAAAACTATAGTTTGTTAACAAGAAATGTGTGGAGTGGTTGAAAAACGAGTTTTAATGACTCCAACCTAAGTGTATGTACACTATCGACTTCAACTGTATATTTACCTCAAACATATATGGGAGATTGGAAATGATGCAGACAATTACATTGATGGTAGCTACAATCTATCCACCCCCTAAGAATAAAAAATACAAATAAATAAAAATACAAAAACAAAATGGATCACTTGTCACTTTAATAATGTTTACATACTGCTTTACTCATCTCATATGTATATACTGTATTCTATTTTACTGTATTTTAGTCAATCCCACTCCGACATTGCTCAATCTAATATTTATATATTTCTTGAATCCATTATTTTACATGTGTACCGGCTGTCGTCGGTGGAAGAAGGTGAGGACCAAGGTGCAGCGTGGTAAGTGTTCATGATATTTAATAAGAATCAAAACTGAACACGGAATAACAAAACAACAAAGAAACAACCGAAACAGTTCTGTCTGGTGCAGACACACAAAGACTGAAAATAACCACCCACAAAACACAATAGAAAACAGGCTACCTAAATATGGTTCTCAATCAGGAACAACGATTGACAGCTGCCTCTGATTGAGAACCATATCAGGCCAAACACAGAAATAGAAAATCATAGAAAAACTAACATAGACAACCCACCCAACTCACGCCCTGACCACACTAAAACAAAGAAATAACTAAAGAACTAGGGTCAGAACGTGACAGTACCCCCCCCCCCCAAAGGTGCGGACTCCGGCCGCAAAACCTGAACCTATAGGGGAGGGTCTGGGTGGGCATTTGTCCGCGGTGGCGGCTCTGGCGCTGGACGTGGACCCCACTCCACCATTGTCTTAGTCCGCTTCAGTAGCGTCCTTTGAGCTGCGACCCTCGCCGCCGACCTTGGCCTGGAAACCCTAATAAATGGGCCCACGGGACTGAGGGACACCTCTGGACTGAAGAACGCCTCTGGACTGAGGGTCAGCTCCGGACTGAGGGGCGGCTCCGGACTGAGGGGCGGCTCCGGACTGAAAGGCGGCTCCGGACTGACGGGCGGCTCCGGACTGACGGGCGGCTCTGGCAGCTCCTGACTGGCGGGCGGCTCTGGCAGCTCCTGACTGGCGGGCAGCTCCTGACTGGCGGGCGGCTCTGGCGGCTCCTGACTGGCGGGCGGCTCTGGCGGCTCCTGACTGGCGGGCGGCTCTGGCGGCTCCTGACTGGCGGGCGGCTCTGGCGGCTCCTGACTGGCGGGCGGCTCTGGCGGCTCCTGACTGACGGGCGGCTCTGGCGGCTCAGGACAGACAGGCGGCTCTGGACAGACGGGCGGCTCAGGCGGCGCTGGACAGACGGGCGGCTCAGGCGGCGCTGGACAGACGGGCGGCGCTGGACAGACAGGCGGCGCTGGACAGACGGGCGGCTCAGGCGGCGCTGGACAGACGGGCGGCTCAGGCGGCGCTGGACAGACGGGCGGCTCAGGCGGCGCAGGACAGACGGGCCGCTCAGGCGGCGCTGGACAGACGGGCGGCTCAGGCGGAGCTGGACAGACGGGCGGCTCAGGCGGTGCTGGACAGACGGGCGGCTCAGGCGGCGCTGGACAGACGGGCAGCTCAGGCGGCGCTGGACAGACGGGCAGCTCAGGCGGTGCTGGACAGACGGAAGCACCTGTAGTAAGGAGACAGAGAGACAGCCTGGTGCGGGGGGCTGCCACCGGAGGGCTGGTGCGTGGAGGTGGTACCGGACAGACCGGACCATGGAGGCGCACTGCAGGTCTTGAGCACCGAACCTGTCCAACCCTACCTGGCTGAATGCTCCCCGTAGCCAAGCCAGTGCGGCGAGGTGGAATAGGCCGCACTGGGCTGTGTTGGCGAACCAGGGACACCATACGTAGGGCTGGTGCCATGTACCCCGGCCCGAGGAGACGCACTGGAGACCAGATGCGTTGAGTCGGCTTCATGGCACCTGGCTCGATGCCCACTCTAGCCCGGCCGATACGAGGCGCTGGTATGTACCGCACCGGGCTATGCCTGCTCACCGGGGACACCGTGCGCCTCATGGCATAACACGGTGCCTGCCCAGTCCCTCTCTCTCCAAGGTAATCACGGGGAGCTGGCGCAGGTCTCCTACCTGACTTCGCCACACTCCCCGTGTGCCACCCCCCAAGAAATTTTTGAGGCTGCCTCTCGGGCTTCCTTGCCAGCCGTGTTCCCACATACCGCTGGTTCCTCTCTCCGGCTGCCTCTGCTCTCCTAGCTGCCTCCACCTGTTCCCATGGAAGGCGATCCCTTCCCGCCAGGATCTCCTCCCATGTGTAGACTCCCTTGCCGTCCAGAACGTCCTCCCATGTCCAGGAGTCCTGAGATCGCTGCTGCCCGATACCACGCTGCTTGGTCCTTTTTTGGTGGGTGGTTCTGTAACGGCTGTCGTCGGTGGAAGAAGGTGAGGACCAAGGTGCAGCGTGGTAAGTGTTCATGATATTTAATAAGAATCAAAACTGAACACTGAATAACAAAACAACAAAGAAACAACCGAAACAGTTCTGTCTGGTGCAGACACACAAAGACTGAAAATAACCACCCACAAAACACAATAGAAAACAGGCTACCTAAATATGGTTCTCAATCAGGGACAACGATTGACAGCTGCCTCTGATTGAGAACCATATCAGGCCAAACACAGAAATAGAAAATCATAGAAAAACTAACATAGACAACCCACCCAACTCACGCCCTGACCACACTAAAACAAAGAAATAACAAAAGAACTAGGGTCAGAACGTGACAACATGTGTGTATTGTTGTTGTGAATTGTTAGATACTACTGCACTGTTGGAGTTAGGAACACAAGCATTTCACTACACCCACAATAACATCTGCTAACTATATGTGACCAATAAAATGTGATGAAATCTGTTGTGGTTTCATGGAGGGCTACATTACAGGTTTGCTCTGGCAATGACAGAAAAAGATTAACCAACATACTGTATATCAATCAACTGTTGTTATTTCTCTAGATTTTCTAAACTAGCACAACTGAAAACATTCATTGAGGCTAGATTGATATCTTATCTATAACACTGTAAAAATAGAAAGGTTCAAAACACCATGTAATGAAACCATGAAAAGTAGTGCATCTAACCTGAGATCTGGTGTTTGGAGGGTGTTTGAATGTAAACCCAATGTAAGTGTTATGATACACAAAAAGTATTCTAAAACAGAATAGAAGTACTCTGAAACACCCAAAATTGTTCTTCAATCTGAATATTGGTGTTTTTAAGAGTGTGAAAACACTTTTGGAGGGTTTCAGTGCATGTAAAAGGCAGCATCAAAACATAGAATACATTTTTTTTTTTGCATACTGTGTCTATCATACAATCAAATTGTATTTAGAAAACAATCAAATTATGAATGCAAATGGTTTATAGCCTAAATATTGATTGATAATAAGAGCCTTTGGAGAATATTTTTTGTGAAATTCCTTCACTTTTTAATTGCTTTATTTAGACAGATTAGAAACAGGAGACAGAGAAGGAATGAAAGTGGGACAAGCGGAATCCGGAATTGGACCCCCGACTTCAGATTGCATAGTGGAGAAAGTACGGTGGGATTCGAAATGGTCGGTGATCTGTTTGTTAACTTGGCTTTCGAAGATTTAAGAAAAGGCAGGGCAGGATGGATATAGGTCTATAACTGTTTGGGTCTAGAGTTTCTCTCCCTTTGAAGAGGGGGATGACCGCGGAAGCGTTCCAATCTTTGGTGATCTCAGATGATGCGAAAGAGAGGTTGAATAGGCTAGTAATAGGGGTTGCAACAATTTCAGCTGTCTGGATTTGGGTGAAGGAGAAGAGGGGGAGGGGGGGGGGGGGGGGGGGGGCTTGGGCAAGTTGCTGCAGGGGGTGCTGAGATGTTGGCTGGGGTAGGGGTAGCCAGGAGGAAAGCGTGGCCAGGCGTAGAAAAATGCTTATTGAAACTATTGATTATCGTAGCTTTATCGGTGGTGACAGTGTTTCCTATCCTCAGTGCAGTGGGCAGCTGGGAGGAGGCGCTTTAATTCCCCATGGGCTTTACATGGTCCCAAAACATTTTGGAATTAGTGCTACAGGATGCAAATTTCTGTTTGAAAAAGCTAGCCTTAGCTTTCCTAACTGACTGAGTATATTGGCTCCTGACTTCCCTGAAAAGTTGCATATCACGGGGGCTATTCGATGCTAATGCAGGACGCCACAGGATGTTTTTGTGCTGGTCAAGGGATGCACGTATGCACGTTTGAAGAAAGAAAAGTGTACTTCTATATAAGTATTAAGCAGCTTGTTGTGCTATTTGGTGTAATGGATCATGATGAACAAATATCAAAACTGTCAGAGGGCCTACCGAGTGGCGCAGTGGTCTAAGGCACTGCATCGCAGTGCTAGAGGTGTCACTACAGACCCGGGTTCGATCCTAGGCTGTGTCAGAGCCGGCTGTGACTGGGAGACCAATGAGGCGGCGCACAATTGGGTTAGGGGAGGGTTTGGCCGACCGGGATTTCCTTGTACCATCGCGCTCTAGTGATTTCTTGTGGCGGGCCAGGCACCTGCAAGCTGATTTTAGTCACCAGCTAGACGGTGTTTCCTCTGACACATTGGTGCAGCTGGCTTCCGGGTTAAGCGAGCAGCTTGGCAGGGTTGTGTTTTGGAGGACGCATGGCTCTCGACCTTCGCCTCTCCCGAGTCCGTAGGTGTCACACCCTGATCTGTTTCACCTGTCCTCATTATTGTCTCCGCCCCCTCCAGGTGTCGGTTGTTTCCCCCAGTGTATTTATCCCTGTTTCCTGTCTCTCTGTGCCAGTTCGTCTTGTATGTTTCCAAGTCAACCAGCGTTTTTCCCGCTCTCCTGCTTTTTGCATTCTCCTTTTTCTAGTCCTCCCGGTTTTGACCCTTGCCTGTTTCTGGACTTTGTACCTGACCATTCTGCCTGCCTTGACCACGAGCCTGTCTGCCACTCTGTACGTCCTGGACTCGGATCTGGTTTTGACCTTTTTGCCTGTCCACGACCATTCTCTTGCCTACCCCTTTGAATAAATAAACATTGTAAGACTCCAACCATCTGCCTCCTGTGTCTGCATCTGCGTCTCGCCTTGTGCCTTGATAGTAGGGGAGTTGCATCGACGGGACAAGACTGTAACTACCAATAGGATATCACGAAAAAGGAGTACAAGATCAAAAAAAGTCTGACAAAATGATGTTCAATGATGAGACCACTCATTCCCACATTTCAAACTTGTATTGGTCAAGGTAAATACAGCAACTGGATTCTGGACTCCCTAAAGGCCAGACCCCAGGGGATGAGCAAGGTTGTCAGGTCTAGTTATAATTTCTAGGCCAATGACTACTCAAAACCTGTCCACAAGGCCTGAAAACTATCCCTGAAAAAAAAAATCTATAAAAGAGGAGTTGCCGCGTTTAGCCAATAAACCCTTTTTCCATAACGTTATCGAGCAAATTAAGGAATCTCAGTTTAACTTCTAATGACCTAAGAAGAAACATTTGGTTTTCCATCAAATGAATAATTACTAATAATAAAGGAATTTGAATATTTCGCAAGAGAAAACATAATTCACCCTTATTAAACTCCCCAAAAAACGCATGTTAGGCTATATTGTGCAAATATTAAGTGCCAGATGTTAAGACTACAAACCGTTATAAATGGCCTATTTGCGGGATTGACTTGTCATTTCAATAGGCATAGGCTAGGCCTACTGACTAAAATGTGGGTTTATGATTGTAATTCAACTTTGCCATGGTTTGGTTAGATAGATGCAGGTAGCCTATAGCCCCTGATAGGCCTACATCTAATTTCAGATGTAACGTCAGCCTAGGCAAGATATAAAATGAATGATTTAGCAGCTCGTTTAGTTCAAATTGACAGACTAATTTATTCAACATGAACAACGAGGTGATTTCGAGGTAAGAAGTGGTTCGTTGCCTACAGTAGCCTGCTGGAATAGGCTACTGAGGATGGGGTCATAATTTCAATCACTGAATCAAATATTAAAATATGGATATGAACTGAATAGGCATATGCTTGTCAATAACAGCCAGTGTTTTTTTTACCTGTAGCCTAATCTGACGGACTGTTACCTTCAATCTAATGCATTCTAATTTTTGTAATTGTATTTATTATGGATCCCCATTCACAACACACTGTGTGCCCTCAGGCCCCTACTCCACCACTACCACATATCTACATGACTAAATCCATGTGTATGTATAGTGCGTATGTTATCGTATGTGTGTGTGTGTGTGTATGCATGTGTCTGTGCCAATGTTTGTGTTGCTTCACGGTCCCCGCTGTACCATAAGGTGTTTTTTTATGTTTTTTAAATCAAATTTTACTGCTTGCGTCAGTTACTTGATGTGGAATAGAGTTCCATGTAGTCATGGCTCTCTGTAGTACTGTGTGACTCCCATAGTCTGCTCTGGACTTGGGAACTGTGAAGAGACCTCTTGTGGCATGTCTTGTGAGGTATGCATGGGTGTCCAAGCTGTGTGCCAGTAGTTTAGACAGACAGCTTGGTGCATTCAACATGTCAATACCTCTCATAAATAAAAGTAGTGATGAAGTAAATCTCTCCTCCACTTTCAGCCAGGAGAGATTGACATGCATATTATTAATATTAATAATAACAGCTGATCGGCAATTGCAATAGAACTGTGACCATGATCACAATTGATAACTTCCAATTTCATTAACTAAAGATGGCCATTAATAATTGCATAATAACACAAGGCTACAACAACAATAAACTGAAGTTATAGGCTATTTATTAACCCATAAGATTCTAAGCCCTGTCTAAACTTGTCACGCGGGACTAGGTGTGTGAGGAAGAATCAGGCGCAGAGAGCAGAGAGATCCACAGGGAAAAGTGCACTTTAATACGGCACAAAAGCAAGCCCACAACACAGGGCGCGGAAATAAATGGACCACCTAAAACACAGGGTACCAGGTCTAGAACACGAACACACCTAAATAACGCACACACGTAACACAAGAATAATCCCGCACAAAACAAGGGCAGGTAAACGTACTTTAAATAAGGAAGCCCATCAAGCACACAAATAGACACAGGTGCAACTAATAAGACAAAACAAACAGACAACGAAAAAGGGATCGGTGGCGGCTAGTAGGCCGGTGACGACGACCGCCGAGCACCGCCGGAACAGGCAGGGGAGCCAACTTCGGCTGAAGTCGTGACAAAGCTGGGGTAGGGGGGTTCTACTAAGCTATATGAAATTGTTTTAAGAAGGTTATACCAAGGATAATTTTGCCATTTGATTTAGAATTTGAAGACCCCTTGAAGTATCAAAGAAATGTATACAAATATTTTTATGAAAAAATATTTGTGGCCTTACTGCTGTTAGCCCATACAAACACATTGAATAACAAATTCACTACATATTCACTACATGGAACAACAGATAGTCCCCCCCGAAAACAAATCAAAAGGAAGTTTTGGAATCAAAAGTTTTTTTCTGAAGTGTCTGTCCTATATCTGAGAGATATAAGAAAGATCAGGAAATATTCTTCAATTTTTTTAAAACATGTATCTAACCCCTTATTTTTGGCAGTAAACAGTCTAAACCCTGTCTACGCCGGGGGGGGGGGGGGGGGGGGTTCTACTAAGCTACAGTGCCTTCGGAAAGTATTCAGACCCCTTGAAGTTTCCCACATTTTGTTACGTTACAAATGTATTAAAATAAAAAAACTGAAATACCTTACATACATAAGAATTCAGACCTTTTGCTATGAGACTCGAAATTGAGCTCAGGTGCATGCTGTTTCCATTGATCACCCTTGAGATGTTTCTACAACTTGATTGGAGTCCACCTGTTGTAAATTAAATTGATTGGACACGATTTGGAAAGGCTCACATCTGTCTATATAAGGTTCCACAGTTGACAATGTACGTCAGAAGAAAAAAAAAACATGAGGTCGAAGGAATTGTCCGTAGAGCTCCAAGACAGGATTATGTCGAGGCACAGATTTGGGGAAGGGAACCAAAAAATGTCTGCAGCATTGAAGGTCCCCAAGAACACAGTGGTCTCTATCATTCCTAAATGGAAGAAGTTTGGAACCACCAAGAGTCTTCCTAGAGCTGGCCGCCCGATCAAATTGAGCAATCGGGGGAGAAGGGCCTTGGTCAGGGAGGTGAACAGGAACCAGATGGTCACTCTGACAGAGCTCCAGAGTTCCTCTGTGGAGACGGGAGAACCTTCCAGAAGGACAATCATCTATGCAGCACTCCATAAATCAGGCCTTTATGATAGTGGCCAGATGGAAGCCACTCTTCAGTAAAAGGCAGATGACAGGCTGCTTGGAGTTTGCCAAAAGGCACCTAAAGGACTCTCAGACCATGAGAAATTAGATTCTCTGGTATGATGAAACCAAGATTGAACTCTTTGACCGGAATGCCTAGCATCACGTCTGGAAGAAACCTGTCACCATCCCTACGGTGAAGCATGGTGGTGGCAGCATCATGCTGTGGGGATGGTTTTCAGCAGCAGGGACTGGGAGACTAGTCACGATCGAGGGAAAGATGAACAGAGCAAAGTACAGAGAGATCCTTGATGAAAAGCTGCTCCAGAGCGCTCAGGACTTCAGACTGGGGTGAAGGTTCACCTTCCAACAGGACAACGATCCTAAGCACACAGCCAAGACAACGCAGGAGTGGCTTCGGGACAAGTCTCTGAATGTCCTTGAGTGGGCCAGCCAGAGCCAGGACTTCAACCCGATCGAACATCTCTGGGGAGACCTGAAAATAGCTGTGCAGCGACACTTCCCATCCAACCTGACAGATCTTGAGAGGATCTGCAGAGAAGAATGGGAGAAACTCCCAAAATACAGGGATGCAAAGCTTGTAGCGTCATACCCAAGAAGACTCAAGGCTGTAATCACTGCCAAAGGTGCTTCAACAAAGTACTGAGTAAAGGGTATGAATTCTTATGTTTTTAATTTTAATACATTTGCAAAAATGTCTAAAAACAGTTTTTTCTTTGTCATTAGGGGGTATTGTGTGTAGATTGATGAGGGGAAAAAACTATTTCAACCATTTTAGAAAAAGGCTGTAACGTAACAAAATGTGGAAAAAGTCAAGGGGTCTGAATACTTTCCAAATGCACCGTATATGGAATTGTTTTAAGAAGGTCATACCAATGATTATTTTGCTATTTGATTTTGAATTTTAAGACCCTTTGAAGTATAAAAAAAGAGACCCCTCCCCCAAAATATATTTTATAAACATTTTTATTTCACCTTACTGCTATTAGCCCATACAAATTAATTGAATTACAGATTCACTACAGAGAACAGATATTCCCCCCCCAAAAAATCTAAAGGAGGTTTGTTTGTGGGCAATTAAATAGAACTGTGACCATGATCAAAATTGATAACTTTGAATTTCATTAACTAAAGATGGCCATTAATAATTGCATAATAACACAGGCTACAACAACAATAAACTGAAGTTATAGGCAATTTTTATATCCATTTGCCAGCTCCAGGTAGGCTACACAAGTGGCAGGCCCCATCCACATCGACGGGGCAGCAGTGGAGCGGGTTGAGAGCTTCAAGTTCCTCGGTGTCCAAATCACTAAGGACTTAAAATGGTCCACACACACGCGCAGTCGTGAAGAAGGCGCCTCTTCCCCCTCAGGAGTTTGGAAAGGTTTGGCATGGGCCCTCAAAATCCTCAAAAAGTTCTAAAGCTGTACCATTGAGAGCATCTTGACTGGCTGCATCACCACTTGGTATGACAACAGCACCGCCCTCGATCGCATGGAGCTACAAAGGGTGGTGAGGACAGCCCAGTGCATCACTGGGGCAGAGCTCCCTGCCATCAGGACCTCTATATCAGGCGGTGTGAAAGGAAGGCCCGGAAAAATCGTTAAAGACTCCAGCCACCCAAGCCATAGTAGACTGTTTCTCTGCTTCCGCATGGCAAGCGGTACATCAAGATGTGACAAGGCATTCGTTATTGAGAGACGCAAGCCTCCTCAAAGCTATCACATATGCCATGCTTTGAAGTAGACAACATCTCCTTTTGTTGTCTGAGTTCTTCACACTTTCCATTGAAAAAACAATAGATTGTAGATAGAGGAACATTTCTCAGTGGTGTTACGCAACAAGCAAAAGATACAGCAAGTTTCCATTGCGTAACCGTCTGGAAGTTATGGTCCATTATGGCTTCTCAGTTGCTGTTCGAAAATATGTTCATTTCAAAAGTATGATTGATTCAATTGTCATTTCTCTGTTCTAGGCTACATCTTGTCAAGGTACTATAGTACTAACTTGATAATGAATCTTAACTAGGGCTTTGGTTCTTTGTTTATTTTGTGGTCCAACCTTACCTAAAGGTGCAAATGGCACCAACACATTAACCAGAGTTACTTGCCAGGCAGCAGCAGAGTCATGAAATTAAGTTCAGGCATAGAGATACCATTCCATTCTTTGCCCCTTTGATGTGCAGCAGACACCTGGGGGGGGGGGGGGGGGATATATGGAGGATCTGTTGATTAGATGATCACATATTCAGTACACATGTTGATGTTAAGTGCACTGAGGTGCAGGCCTCTCTGATATAGTGGCCGTTCAATAGCTTCAATACTGCAAATCTCTCACTTCTCTGAGCCAAACCTCTACTGTGATTATCAATGGAAAAAATATCAAAATTGTTTCATGTTGAACATTTTTGATTTGACACCTTGGCTCTTGGTTTATATTTAGTAAACCAGACATATTGATAACATATCTACGGAATGCTAAATAACCCATGTAATTATTGGCCTACCACAGTGATACACTTTAGGGCAGGGATCATTAGCAATATTCAGCCTTGGGCCAACTCTTTCTTTAGCGGATGGTCAGGGGGCCCAAACATAATTACAAATCATTTGTGGACTGGAAATTGAGCGCAAGAAGTCCAAAAAGTAATATTTTACTAAAACATAATCATTTCAAACCTTGCTTACTTTTGTATACGATCACATACACTGAATGTACAAAACATTCCAAGACAGAGAAGGTGAATCCAGGTGAAAGCTATGATCCCTTATTGATGTCACGTGTTAAATTCAATTCAAATCAGAGTAGATGAAGTTTAGGATATAGATTAAAGAAGGATTTTTAAGCCTTGAGACAATTGAGACATGGATTGTGTATGTGTGCCATTCAGAGGGTGAAATGGCAAGACAAAATATTTAAGTGCCTTTGAACGGGGTTTGGTAGTAGGTGCCAGGAACGGTCCACTACCCAAAGGACATCCAGCCAACTTGACACAACTGTGGGAAGCCTTGGAGTCAACATAGGTCAGCATCCCTGTGGAACGCTTTCAACCCTTTGTAGAGTCCATGCCCCGACGAATTGAGGCTGTTCTGTACAGCACTTTGAGATATCAGCTGATGTAAGAAGGGCTATATAAATACATTTGATTTGATTTGATAGCCCTAATTGGTAAAAGACCAAGTCCATATTATGGCAAGAACAGCTCAAATAAGCAAAGAGAAATGACAGTCCATCATTACTTTAAAACATGAAGGTCAGTCAATTCGGAACATTTCAAGAACTTTTAAAGTTTCTTGTGTAGTCGCAAAATCATAAAGCGCTATGACGAAACTGGCTCTCATGAGGACCACCACAGGAAAGGAAGACCGAGAGTTACCTCTGCTGCAGAGGATAAGTTCATTAGAGTTACCAGCCTCAGAAATTGCAGCCCAAATAAATGCTTCACAGAGTTCAAGTAACAGACACATCTCAACATCAACGGTTCAGAGGAGACTGCGTGAATCAGGCCTTCATCGTCGAATTGCTGCAAAGAAACCACTACTAAAGGACACCAATAAGAAGAAGAGACTTGCTTGGGCCAAGAAACACGAGCAATGGACATTAGACCGTTGGAAATTTGTCCTTTCGCCTGGAGTACAAATTGGCGATTTTTGGTTCCAACCGCCATGTCTTTGTGAGACACGGTGTGGGTGAAAGGATGATCTCCGCATATGTAGTTCCCACCATAAAGCATGGAGGAGGATGTGTTATGATGTGGGGGTGCTTTACTGGTGACACTGTCTGTGATGTATTTAGAATTCAAGGCACACTTAACCAGCATGGCTACCACAGCATTCTGCAGTGATACGCCATCCCATCTGGTTTGGGCTTAGTCCCACTATCATTTGTTTTTCAACAGGACAATGACCCAACACACCTCCAGGCTGTGTAAGGGCTATTTTACCAAGAAGGAGTGATGGAGAGTTGCATCAGATGACATGGCCTCCACAATCCCCCGACCTCAACCAAATTGAGATAGTTTGGGATGAGTCGGACAGCAGAGTGAAAGAAAAGCAGTCAACAAAGTCTCAGCATATGTGGGAACTCCATCAAGACTGTTGAAAAAGCATTCCATGTGAAGCTGGTTGAGAAAATTCCAAGAGTGTGCAAAGCTGTCATCAAGGCAAAGGGTGGATATTTGAAGAGAATCTCAAATATAAAATATATTTTGATTTATTTAACACTTTTTGGATACTACATGATTCCATATGTGTTATTTCATAGTTTTGATGTCTTCACTAATATTCTACAATGTAAAAAAAAAAAAAAAAATTAAGAAAAACCCTTGAATGAGTAGGTGTCCAAACTTTTGACCGGTAGTGTACACCATCCCAGCAGTGCAAAAACTCGGGAAGAAAGTACGTTGTCTTGGAAATATAACTTTGCCCTGTGCTTCTCCGATCATGTTCTTCCTAGGCCTATAGCCTATATTATAAACTGGGTGGTTCGAGCCCTGAATGTTGATTGGCTGAAAGCCATGGTATATCAGACAAAACATGTATTTTTACGTTCTAATTACATTGGCAACCAGTTTATAATAGCAATAAGGCACCTCAGGGGTTTGTAGTATATGGCCAATACACATTGTGTAAATTTCGACCGCTCCCTTACATTGATGACTTTTTTCATATCCATTCAGTTTTTCATGTTGATTCAACATCCTCATATTACATTTTTGGGTTGAAAGGATGTGGAAACAACGTTGAGTCAAACTGTTTTTGCCCAGTGGGTATGGGCAATAATGTAATATGGTAACTGACGTTTTTGAAGATGGGATTGTTTATTGTCTCCACTCTTCTAAGTAAAACATAATTTATATAAATGATTGGAAATGTTATTTAGAGAGGGGGTGACACAGAATACAATAAGTAGTTAGTAGGAGATTCAGTTATTTTCTGTACTTCTCGTCTTTTTGAAATCCCCATTGTCCAATATTGGTTGTCCTGGCGCACAACATTAGTGATGTCACAGATGAGCTGAAACAATATGAAAGGGGTACTTTGAAAGCCTTTGGTTTTCGTCAGTTTAGCGTCACAGAAGTTGGCATTATAGGGGAAAAAAGAGATGTGTGTTTCCTGTCTGAACTTTGCTAGAAGGTATGAAAAATGTCTAGGCTTGACTGTGGTCAAAGCTGTTCTCGCATACGCGTACACACACGCAAACAGTTGAGCCTTGAGTCACTCCACAGTCACGCCTGCTTGTGTTGTCTTGTTTTGTTGTAAGTGTGAGACTGATCTTTATCTAGCTGCCATACACTGTAGTCCAAGGAAATGTAGTAAGATGGGTAACAGACAGTTTCTCAGTAGTGGAGAGATCTGTGCTGATAATCATGTATGTATGTTCAGAGGCACCTGCTGCCAGTATAGAACAAGCTTTCTTGTGGGAACTAAAGTATTGCTGCATTCGCCCAATTTCTTTTTCCCAATATGCCTCGCAGGTGCATATGCCCCCTAAAGCAGGGTTCCCCAACTGGCAGCCCGTGGTCTTTAATTTGACCCGCAGGTGATTTTATTTGGCCCCCCCTAAGTTTTCTGAGCAAATTTTGTCTGTGTTTTGGTAAATTGTTGGACACGAAAGACTAAAAACACCAGCATAGCAGCTCCAAGTGGTTTTAATTTGGGACATCTATTCTAAAGTATTCCCACGCATAATAGAGAGAAATACACTGAGTGGACAAAATATTAGGAACACCTTCCTAATATTGCGTTGCACCCCCTTTTGCCCTGTAATGAAACAGGAAGGGAGAGTGAGCTCGTCTGTGGTGGTCGGTGAACCCTTAACCCTCTGGCCAGTAGCCCTGCCTGACATCGACTGTGCCACAAAAGCATGCTGAAGTGGTAAAGTCAACATCCATGTTTATAAACACAGGGTCACTACAGTTATTGTTATTTGTAGTTGTTAACATTATTTTCAGTTAATTCAATGAGGGGGGTGGGTGTTCAATTTATTTTACAGTACAAGGGGAGGGTCATGTGAAAAAATTAGCATTCTTTTTATGAAACCTTGAGTTGGATCAGCCCCCCCACTACATTTTGTTCTGTCCCTACATGGAGTGTCTTGGATTTACGTACAGAATAATACAAAATGCTCTGAGCCCAAGTTGCAGGAAATGGGTGACGGACATCCACAAATGAATACATATCATACTAAATGGAGTCTTGGATTTACCTACAGAAAAATATGAAATGCTCTGAGACCAGGGTGGAGAAAGAATATGATTTATACAACCATAACCAGTCTGGGTTATGCCAGTATACACCAGGCTCCAGTGAAGTCATTGACTCATGAGAGGCTTGGTTGGATGAGAGGGACCTCGCTTGAACCACTGTTTTGAAAAGGATGACATAGTGCTTTATTTATCCATATGTTGTAAATCATGGCATCTGTTTATAATATATTTATTTACTTTGTAGATGCGGGCCCTGGGTTGATTTACAGTTTCAGTTGTGTTTGTCTTCTTTGGGAACATGATTGGCAGTTGGTGATGGCTGTTTGAAGTGTGCATTGGTTGGCTTTGATGCGTGGGGATGAAAGGAGCATCCAGATATTACTTGAGGATAATGTAAAAATGAATTTGGCTGCAACTTCAGGCGACTGACAGGCGACAACTGTGAAGTTGTTGATAAAATGTGATTCAGGATACAATGACACTTATACAAGAACAACAAAATACAATTTTGCATGTCCAAAAGAGCAGTTCAAAAAGTTAAGGAAATACCTTAACTTTAATTGATTAAAACAATCAAATAAAGAATAAAGAAAATAGACTGTGACAGACAGTTTCTTGGTTATGTATTATGCTGTTTATAACTGCTCTACTGTTACAATTCATATCATTAATTATCGTTTTCTGTCATGACTTACTTCAAGGCATCTTAAGGAAAATACAATTACAATCATAAAACACTGCATGATATCATTTTGGAATTAATCGATTATAACAGAAATTCAATGACAAAAACAGTCCCTATTTACTTTGAAGAATTAGCTCAAATGAAATAACATACCACTTAAAGTATTATCAATTAAAATAATAATTGAAATGTTGCAAATTGAACAGATCCATCAGATAGTTATGTACATGAGATTTAAATATTTTTCATAGTTAGTAGTTATTTTTGGGCCAACAGTATGAGAACGTTAACATCAATTATTTCAAAATGCTGAGGGTTTTCATTTAATTCAGGTGTTGCTATTTTATGTGATAATAATATGTTTATTAATATGAGAAATATTTTTTTTTAAACAGATATGTTTTTTTTAAATCAGTATGTTGATCTTGTGAATAACATCAGAACCAAAAGTTTAATATAATTTTAAAAATACAAATTGTTTTAGTTCATACACTAACTATCTTTTTCTAATCAAACAAATAACTTCAAAAAATACTAAATTAAGACTTTGAGCGTGTCTGAATACTACAAAATATCAAAATATTAGAAAAACAAATAATAGGGACAGTACAGGGACTGACTACTCATTACACATTTTGGCCCACATTTTCAGAAAATCAAAATACGTGAAAACGAATTGTAGGCCTAGTACTTCTGTCAGGAGGGACATCTTCAACCAGAGAACAAGATTAATTTGATGTTCTCAGTTGCCTTTTTTGTAATTTTATGAGAATTGTTTCAATGTGCTTTGTGGAAAGAGAGAGGAGTCACAGAACATTGCTTACACTGTCATCTACTGGCCAAAACAGCTCACAGCATCTACCATGTCCTCTTTCATTGGCTGTTCTAACCCACCGGGCAGTTCAACGTCTAGTTTTGATTTACATTTGGTTGTGTTGTCTAATGGGAATTCAAAGTGAAATCAACCAAAAATGTCACCCTGTCATTTAGATTGAGGTTAAACGTTTGCCACAAAAAAGCCACTCTAGCACAGGTGGGATTCCAAATGTTCATAAACGCGTGTAAAACAAACCACTTTCCAAACATCGATATTTGGTTGGGTCTTTTGCCCATTTCGTAGCAGCAAAGATAACAACATAACAATCGTTTTATAAAGGCAGATATAATTACCGTAGACGCATATCATAGTTCAAAAGATGAGCATTGTACTGTATGCTCTCCATAGCATTTCTACTGCCTGGGTCACCTGTGCGCCTGCGTCACCTGTGCGACAGAGAGGAAGAGGCGAAGCGAGAGGGTTTACACCGCCCAAAATCTGTCCAGATTAAGCAGATCATGAATCATTAAGCATGTGAGGAGTTTTTGTATGGGGGCAAAGAGAGAGTGTTGAATTTAGTCAGGGTAAAAATGAATTGCTACGTGAGGCTTATTTAATCTAATAGAAGTGACAGCCAGCCGTTCTGCGGACAAGGAATCCCATTGTTAGGGCGAAGACTCAAGCATCTCGTCATTATATCCAGCATCTCTGCTATAGCAATGTTTTTTTTTTACCCTAATTCTAAATTGACTGAGAACACATTCTCATTACAGCAACGACCAATTGTAAACTGGGGATGATTAGGTGACCGTGATGGTATGAGAGCCAGATTGGGAATTTAGGCAGGACACCGGGGTTAACACCCCAACTCTTACAATAAGTGCCATGGGATTTTAGTGACCACAGAGTCAGGACACCCGTTTAACGTCTCATCTGAACACAGGGCAATTTATTATCTTGAGCATAATATAACTTATTTATATGACATTGAAAGTAAACTGGTATAGACGGTATCACATTGTAGTTATTTTCACTAGATAACCTGGAGGTATATGCTGTCAGCGGCACCCTATCTATGACAGAGGAAGCCATGGGGTTTGGCAGGGTTCCACACAACCACTTCTACACTATTCTATGAAGACATGTTACACAGAATTTAACAAAAAAATGTGCACCCATGCACTGCACTCACAAGGTTTACAATGGTGCAGAAAAACAGTATTCTATGAGAACTGGCACTGAGGAGAAAAGATTACTTTAAAAATAGCAACTGCGTGATGGATAGGCCTACACTTCACAATATGCAACATTTTGAATGTACAAGATGCCAATAAAAACAAGAGCATTTTGAGCATGTTTTGGCCTATTCATCATTACCGGGCTCCTGAGTGGTGCAGCGGTCTAAGGTACAGCATCTCAGTGCAAGAGGTATCATTACAGACTCTGGTTCGATTCCAGGCTGCATTACAACCCGCCGTGATTGGGAGTCCCATAGGGAGGCGCACAATTAGCCCAGCGTAGTCTGGGTTTGGCCGGGCTAGGCCGTCATTGTAAATAAGAATTTGTTCTTAACTGACTTGCCAAAATAAATAAAATCATGATGAGGCCTACAGTGTTTTTGATATAAATGCCATTCATCCCTAAACTTTTATAGAAATATCAAATCAAAATGTATTTGTCACATGCACCGAACACAATAGGTGCAGACCTTACAGTGAAATGCTTATACTTACAAACCCTTAACCAACAATGCAGTTTAAAAAATACGTAAAGAAAAATAAGTAATAAAGTAACAAATAATTAAAGAGCAGCAGTAGAATAACAATAGTGAGGCTATATACAGGGGGTACCGAGTCAAGAGTCAATGTGCGGGGGCACCGGTCAGTCGAGGCAATAGAGGTAATATAAACATGTAGGTAGAGTTATTAAAGTGACTTATGCTTAGATAATAACAGAGTAGCAGCAGCGTAACATGGGGGGGGGGGATGCAAATAGTCTGGGTAGCCATTTGATTAGATGTTCAGTAGTCTTATGGCTTGGGGGTAAAAGCTGTTCAAAAGCCTCTTGGACCTTGACTTGGCGCTCCAGTACCGCTTGCCGTAGCAGAGAGAACAGTCTATGACTAGGGTGGCTGGAGTCTTTGACAATTTTTAGGGCCTTCCTTTGACACCGCCTGGAGGTCCTGGATGGCAGGAAGCTTGGACCCAGTAATGTACTGGGGCGTGCGCACTACCTTCTGTAGTGCCGTGCGGTCAAAGGCAGTGATGCAACCAGTTAGGATGCTCTCAATGTCACAAATCCTGGCTCTTCTCCTGTGCAATGCACTCATTGCCCAGGGACGGTTTTGGGTATAAGCACATAATGTTGGGGATATGTGATGAGGTGGGAAGAGATTATCCTAGATCTGTTGTAAACGGCGGCGGGTTTAACCCTACTGATGATGCGATATGCAGGAATAAAAATATCAACAGCGCGTGCGCCACAAATAATGCAAGAGGCGAAGGCTTTTTTTCACACGGCTGCGTGACTTCTAGAGTGTGTGACGCTGTAGCACCTCCTCTTACCCCTCCCTTTGTCCAGTTGACAGGATCCCTCTCAGGCAGGATTGGAAACCATTGACAGAGGTATGTCGAAATGTAATACTGTTGCCTATTATGGGGCACTATTGTATCCCTGTTGTGATGGACATTGACCTCTTGGCTTAAATCTTAAGAGACGGCACGTGCATTCACTGCGAAATCAGAAGCAGCCCAGGAGGAGAGATGCTGATAGGCATGCAGCAATGTTAGCTAGCTAGCTGAACAAGGCCTCAAGTAGCTAATACCCTGCTTGAGGTCAACTGTAAGTGTGGCCAACAATTATTTGGATTTATTGACTTTAGTTCCTATTTTCCTCTGCAAATTGATTAAACCCGCTAGTTATAACCTCCAATTCTGCAAGGTATGCAATTGTCCCGTTGTCTACCAATTGCTTGCTAACCCCAGCAGCTAGCTAGCTAGTTATCAAGGAAACTTAAGATGTCCAAGCACAAGCAGTGATGCTTCTGCCACCTTGTTTCATAACCCCTTAGGCATCACGTAGCCAGGTTGCCTGGAAACCCGATGTTGAGTTGAATTCTATGTCGGCGGAAATGAGCGTTTGAATCAGGAAAGTTCTCTCTCAGGACCTCTAACTTACAAGCCAGAATGTCGAATAAAATTATATTTTAACTTACTTTACCGGTTGTCCGTGCGGTTGTTCCTTTTTCAGGTAGGAATGTAAGAAATATTTCCACAGGTAAGCTGCAATATGTAACTTTTTGAGTGACCCGACCAAATTCAAATTGACAAATCTAGATAATTTCTTTCTCATTGAAATCTAGTCTAAGAAGCCTCAGAACAGATCTTCTAGAACAATGTGCACTATTCCTATGCTTCCCGTTAAGTTTATCTTTTGTTTCTTTTACATTCGGTTTTGTAAATGAACTTCAAACAGCTGAAAATATATTTCACAGCGGTTTAGATGGTACAATAATCCTCTACACAATTGGATTTCTGGATCCAGGAAATGGTGGAGCGATTTCTGCATATTGCACCTTTATATAAACGTCAAAGCGCTGCATGTGCACATGATAAAAATGCATGCACTTATTTACATGGTTCTGCTGCATGCTTCAGGTGATAGAAATCTAAACGCACTACGTCAAAAGGACCAACGGCAGAGCAATCGGCAGACTATGTTTAAAGGTGCAATATGCAGAAATCGCTCTGCCATTTCCTGGTTGCTAAAATTCGAATAGTTCAGCTAATTTCAGTTTGACAAAACAAGCAATGTTTAGAGAATAGTTGTAGGGATGTGCGATATATCTGTATATGCCTATTATTAGCTAAAAAGGCTAACATCGGTATCGGCCCGATGTTAGCCTATTATTAGCTAAAAAGGCTAACATCGGTATCGGCCCGATGTTTAGTTTAACACCTATGTTAAAAACCCATGTCAAAGCTACCGTGCATACCTATATAACGTAGGTGCATGACGTAATGACGCCACGTTAAATGTTGTGCTACATGTACAACACAGCATTCCTAACCTAGCCCACAATGTCTGCTGTGTGGATCGAGCAGTCAACAAGTCGAGCAGTCATTTGAAAGAGTAAGAACATTTCAGCGAGACAACTCAAAGGTGAAAGCCATTAAAGCCAAGATAATGGAATTCATTGCCCTTGACAATCAACCGTTCTCTGTCGTGGGTGATGTTGGCTTTCGCCGACTGATCGCGCACCGGTACACACTACCAAGTGCGCTGTTTTTCAGATGTTGCTTTACCGGAGTTACACAGTAATAGCGTCACTGCTATTAGCTTCACGACATACATTCTATGGACCGCCGTTTGGGTCTTTGCATGTCAAAAAATATACATTAGCACTGTTAAAGCTGTACAAAAAACTTCTGGGGTAGCTAGCTTTAGCTTGGTACCTAGCTAGCACCAATACAACCAGCCTGAAAACAATGACCAGTAGAAACTGCAGTCATTTTCATTATTCTTAGCAATGATTTAAGAATCCCTGTAAGTATTAGCTAGGTTGCCACTTGTTGTACGCCTATTGAAATTGAACTTCAGTTCATGAAAATAAATAGCTAGGCCGCTACTTAACCCTATTTCCCAAAGTTAACGTTATAAGCAGCCAGCTAGCTTCAGCTGGCTAGAGAGGCTTGACCGGACAAGGTTATGTGTTGTAAAGCTAGCCACAATAAGGATTAGGCACAATAGTGGAATTTGTGGTTTGCCTTCAAAATAAAAGTATGTAATTGACAGTGATGCAAATGAATACAAATAGTAGAATTATGCCATACTTTTTATTTTGAAGGCTAACCGCATATTCCACTACTGTAGCTAATCCTTATTGTGGCTAGCTTCGCATAGATGGGTCCGACCAACATTAATCAAATAAAAACTGCCATATAAATTAGGGTTATTTTAGATGGTGACACCTAGCTATATAGTTAGCTAGCTAACAGATTATGTCGTGTTATTTGACACGTAAAAAATATTGTTATTTGACGTATTTTTTTTGACACGCAAAGACCCAAACGGCATTCCATAGAAATCCTGGTTGAGAATGAAATGACTGAACAAAGGAACAACGAAACAGCACAGCAAGTAAGTTAAAGAAATAGATTTTGATTGTTTTTCTGGTTATGGGGACACGTAAATGCCAACAAAATTACTTTTTGGTCAGTGTGGTGTGTGTGTGTGTGTAACCTTTTATTTAACTAGGCAAGTCAGTTAAGAACAAATTCTTATTTACAATGACGGCCCAGACGACGCTGTTCCAGTTGTGCCCCGCCCTATGGGACTCCCAATCACGGCCGGATGTGATACTGCCTGGATTCGAACCAAGGACTGTAGTGACACCTCTTGCACTGAGATGCAGTGCCTTAGATCGCTGCGTCCATGTGTGTGTGAAATTTTTCTTTACAAAAATGCTTAAAAGGCGCTAAAAATTAAATATCGGTTATTGGGGTCTGGTTTTTTGTCAAGGAAAGTGTCGGATATCGGTATCAGCCAAAAATGTCATATCGGTGCATCACTAGTGTCAATGCTGCTTCGTGTGTGTGAGAGAGATCGGGATGTGTGTAATGTATGTGTTCTGGAATGCTTGACACTTCCTGTCCCCTCTGAGCAAGTGCCTGTTGGTCACTAAAGATTATAGTTAATTTTGTGGGCTTGTTGGGGCTCGTATTATTTTACATCAGTGTGATGAAATAAAGGTTGTGTAATGCTTGGTGTTGGGTGTCACTAAATCATGCATTTATTTACCACAGGGAGAACAAAGGTACATTTTTATTTAACTAGGCAAGTCAGTTAAGAACAAATTCTTATTTACAATGACTGCCTACCGGGGAACAATGGGTTAACTGCCTTGTTCAGGGGAAGAACGACATTTTTACCTTTGACAGCTCGGGGATTAGATCTAGCAACCTTTCGGTTACTGACCCAACGCTCTAAACAATAGGCAACCTGCTGCACCAAAGATTAAGGGGAAAGGAAGATACCTAGTCAGTTGTACAACTGAAGTGTGTCTTCCGCATTTAACCCAACCCCTCTGAATCTGAGAGGTGCGGGTAAATGTCGATTATGGCATCCCCGTCTTCGGCGCCCGGGGAATAGTGGGTTAACTGCCTTGCTCCGGGGCAGAACGACAGATTTTTACCTTGTCAAGTTGTGGTGATTTGAAGGATTAAAAAAAATATATATATTTTTTTAAATGTAACCTTTTATTTAACTAGGCAAGTCAATTAAGAACAAATTCTTATTTACAATGACGGCCTACACCGGCCAAACCCGGACGATGCTGGGCCAATTGTGCGCCGCCCTATGGGACTCCCAATCACGGACGGTTGTGATACAGCCTGGATTTGAACCAGGGTGTCTGTAGTGATGCCTCTAGCACTGAGATGCAGTGCCTTAGACCGCTGCACCACTCGGGAGCCCTGAAGTTGTGGCTGTAGGCTGTGTGGCACACGCTGATGTACAAAATAGGTCTTTGGGCTATACTCTATTTGCAAATTAGCATTGTGCACACATGGGTAGAGGACAAGTGTGCAGTTTAAGCCAAGTCTTGGACTAAAAAGCAAGATCAATGGAGAATGTCAATTGAAAATGCTTTAATTCCAGGATTAGGTTTATTCTTTGTCCGTTAAACCGCCCAATAATCTGGCAGCATCTTTTTTGTAATCTGCAACAAGCAGGTGTTTTCTTATGTTATTTAACATGGAAATTTCTGCCCACTTACATAGTGGAGTGGAGGTCGTCAATACAATAATAAAACTAATCTAATCTGCAATTTAGAAATCACTTGTCTATTATTGAGATGGTCCAGTGTATTCATTTTGACTGTTGTGAAATCTCTATCCCGGCAAGTGTTATTTTTCTGACGAGTCAGAGCAAACGGGTGAGTCCGTCCAGGCACGGGTGTGCGCATGCCTGCCTGCTTCCCCAATCGGCCCACCCTATCCATCAATGACCTCCATCCATCCCCTTCTTTCCCACGTCCCCCACCAGCAGTGTTCTCTCCCCAGCCTTCCTTGGTGTATCACTGAAGGCCCAGCACACTACTAGTTCTTTATGTCATTGGCGTTGCACCGAGGTTTGTGCCAAATATTTTATAACTAAACCAAGATCAACCACAGCCCGTCCTTTCAAAAGGGAACAAATTAGTCATAGTGGACAGAACAGCTGTTTCACATTTATACATCCTTTGAAATATCTGTCTCATTGCTCTGTGTTTGTGCTTTAGCCAAACACAAAGCTTTCACATTTTTTTATTTATTTTTTTAAACAGATAATGGCCGTTCCTCCTACCTATGTTGACCTTGGCAAGTCCGCCAAGGATGTCTTCACCAAGGGATACGGTGAGTACCTCAGTACTTCTACTCACTATCCATCTACTCAGCCTTTTCTCCTGTCCTGCAGAGAATGAGGAATGGACTTTAGCCTAGTTTTAAATCTATTTGGTGAATTCTCTAGTTTAGACTGGCTGTCCTTGGGCAGTGTATTGACTGGGAGACACCGCTGCACAGAGACAGTGAGGCTCAGGCTGTACTATGGGGATTCCTGGGTAAATGGGCCTTGAATAGCACTTGGGGTTAGCCATAGTACTTTCCTAGGGCAAGGGTGAGACTGCCCAGTGGACCAGCACACTGATTCTGAGAGGGGGATGGGAAGCAAGCTGGGGCTGTGAACCGTTGCTGATGCCTGGTATGATAATGTACTCTCTAGCGTATAAACCACATCAAATCAATACACTCACTCAGTCAATGTTATGTAATAGTTCTAATAGATGTAGTTCTAGGCTAGTATTTCTCAGACAGGGATTTATTGAACAGTGGTTTATGTGTTTATGAGGTGGTAAAATAAGTCTCCATGAGACTGCATGTGTATTATGGAAATAATTAGAAGCCACGTGTTTACGGATTGCCAGGAATGTTAGTGAAAATAATTAACTGAACAGAAATGTATCATCAGTTTGAAGAGCACTCCTAGAATGTTGTGTAATTACAACAGTTTGATTTAATTTTCTTCCATGCCTCTCAGGTTTTGGTCTCATCAAGCTGGACTTGAAAACCAAGTCAGAGAATGGACTGGTGAGTTCCACAGCAGAGTTGGTCCGATTACCCCTTGGAGCCAAAAGAGGCACTTGACTCAGAGTGCTATAAATTAAGTAGTTATCTAGCCCTCTGTCATCATACAACTTAGAGGGCCTCTAGTTATCTTGCTCATTGAAAACTGTGAAAGACTTCTGTGATTGTCAGCTTCACTTTAGATTATTTTACTAGCTGCAAAGGAAAACAAACTATAACATATTTATACTCGAATACATTCAAACACATAGTCTACACACTGATCATTTTTGGCCCATGTGATCCTCAACCATCCAAATCCTCACTGCTTTATAACATGATCACATCTAACCTTTGACCTCTGTTTGACTCCAATCCCAGGAGTTCACCAGCACAGGCTCTGCCAACACAGAGACCAGCAAAGTGGCTGGCACCCTGGAGACCAAGTACAAGTGGGCGGAGCATGGGCTGACCTTCACTGAGAAGTGGAACACTGACAACACTCTGGGCACAGAGATCACTCTGGAGGACCAGGTCAGGATCAGGTGTTCTTTAGATCAGAGTGCAATGTACTCAACTCTGTTTTCTTCAATCAGCAATTGTTAGAAGGAGGCTATAAACCAAGGAGTAATCCCATCACAGGGATGTTAATTGGGGAGGACGGGCTCGTGGTAATGACTGGAGCGGAATCAGTGGAATGGTATCAAATGCATCAAACAGGTGCTTGATGCCATTCCATTTGCCCCGTTCCGGTCATTATTATGAGCCGTCCTCCACTCAGCAGCCTCCACTGAATCTCATAGTGTAAATATAAAAAAGACCAGCACTCACTGACTTGTTGCAGTTTCATTGAATTATTATATATTTTATGTAAGGGGTGGGAAATTCCAGTCCTCGAGGGCCTGATTGGTGTCACAGTTTTGCTCCAGCTAACACACCTGACTCCAATCATGATGGCAACTCCCTGGCACGGCAACCAGGTGGAGCAAGTCAACAAGATGGCCCGGCCCTTCCAGCTGCCCAGCCACGGTCCCGCCATCGTCACTGTTCAGAAGGCCGGGAACGGCCCTGCCCTGCACCATGGGGTCTCCCAGAACCTGAAGAAGGCCCGGCTGCTCCGCTCAGGGGCCTGGAATGAGCCTGGAGCCCAGAGGCTGAGCTCCCCCCCTGTGGAGCTGCCCAGCCAGGGGGGTAGAGGAGACCTGCAAAACGGGGCCTTGGAGGGCTCTCTTCACGCTGGGGAGAGCACCCTGCTGGCTTTCCTGCTCCAGTCCTTCAGCTCCAGACTGCAGAATGTAGCCATGTCGCAGCAGTCCACCAAACCCCCCAGCGAGTGCTCCCCACCCACCGAGCCCCCTCCTGCTGCAGACAAGGAGCGGCTCGCCTGCTACGGCATGGCCTCCAGCCGCCTTAAGGGCCTGATGAGGAAGAGCAAGATGCAGAACCACAGTAGCACGCCTTACAGCCGGCGAGGCCACGGCCATAGCCAGGACAGGCCCTCTGAGTCCCCCTGCTCGGTACAGAGCAGCACCCCTCCTTCTACCCCTAACGCTGCTGCTGCTTCCACTGATGCTCAGTCCTGTGCAGAACGGCTCAAGGCTGTGGCCAACCTGGTAAAGATCCGCCCCGCCCCCTCGCCCAAGCCCAGTGTGGCCTGCAGTCAGTTGGCCCTGCTGCTGTCCAGTGAGGCCCACCTGCAGCAGTACAGTAGGGAGCATGCACTCAAGGTCCAGCACTCGGGCCACTCGGCCAGCGAGAGACTAGCCGCCATGGCAACGCAGCAGACCCAGGACAAGAGGCCGCCCAGTGTGGGAGAGGCTCCGCCCACCAGCACCACCACCGTTACCCCAGACGCGCTAAGCTCCTTAACTGCCCAAAACAGAACAGCGACAACAACACTCCCCCGACTGGCACTAAACTCCAGCTCAAGGCAGCGGAGCCCCTCCTCCCTGCTGCCAGCTCACAGCTCACCCTGCCCCACCCCTCTTCCTCTGCCCCTCACCCCCCACACCGACACCCAGACCCAACCCCAAACCCCCACTACTGAGAAACGTGGCTTTGACTCACGCCCCGCCAGGCCCCCCCAGACCTGTAGCAGCCTGCTCCTGCTGCTCCTCAACAACCACAACAACCAGAAGCAGCTGACTAAGAACGGGCACCTGGAGGACGACTGTGGGGTCCTGCCCCCTAGCCGCGGCTCCTCAGTCACCTCTGACAGCGAGTGCTCCATCCAGGAGAAGAGCCTGGTCAAGAGAGAGGAGAGCTGCAGCGACGCAGAGAGCTCCTACTCCAGCTGTTCTCCCATTGACCTCTATGAGGAGCAGGGCCAGCACCAGAGCTCCAGAGACCAGGCCTAAAGCCACCTCCCCCTCCACCTCTGTTTCCTACTCTTCCTCTTCTACTGCTTTCTCCTCCAGCTCTTCTTCTGCTATCTTTTCCTCTGCCCCTACTGTTTTCTCTTCCTCCACTACTTTCTCTCCCTCCTCTACCGTTCTCTCCCCTTCCTCCACTGCTTTCTCTACCTCCTCTACCGTTCTCTCCTCTTCCTCCACTGCTTTCTCTTCCTCCTCTTCCTCCTCCTTAGACAAACTCACTGAGTCCCTGCTAAACAAGTGGAAGCCAGATCCCTCCGGTCCGAAGGTCCCCCAGGTTAAGAAGGAGATTGAAATGAGCCCAGACCTTAAGTCCCACCCCAGGGTCACTCTCATGCAGCTCCTTCTGGAGCGCAAGAATAACGACAAGGTAAACAAAATTGTGGTTGATCCAGATTTGCAGCATGACGCAACCCTGTCCAGTCTGTCACGGGGCCCACTTAAATCACTGGCCCCCTGGGAGGAAGTAAGGACACAGAGCCCTCTGGACAGATCAGGCCTTCCATTGTACTCTCTCAGCCGAGACCCCAGCAGCACCCCATCCCCCTACCCCTCTCCCCATGTCCAGTCCAGCCCTCTGGATCTGTGTAAGTCTAAACCCTTCCCTGCTGAGAAAGCTGCAGATGAGCCGGCGTTCAGCGCCAGTAAACTGTTACAGAACCTGGCCCAGTGCGGCACCGCCTCGCCCTCCCCACCCATGGTTCCCAGCAAAGTACCCAGACGGGAGCTGGAGGTGGGTGGTGGCAGGCCTCTGGCTCTGCTGGAGAGGCTCAATGCCCCCATCCAGAGGAACACAACAATTATCCCCCTCTCAGACAGGCCCTCGGGCAGCGGCACACCTTCGTTCGGTCGCCGTGGGGAGGTGTCGCCCACCTCGTCCCAGATCGAGAACCTTTTGGAGCGTCGCACAGTACTGCAGCTCCTGCTGGGAGCGAGCTCCTCCTCTGCCTCCTCCGTGGCCTCAGCCACCCACAGAGACAGAGACAGGTCCGGTGGGAGGTGCAGTGTGGAGATGGCAGCGGGGAGCTGCTATGAGAAGCCCCCTGGCACCTCTGTCATCTGTGACAGATCCAAGGGGCCCTCGGCAGCAGAATTCAAGGTTAAAACTGAACCGGGGGAAGAGGTCCTAGGCCTGTTGTCCTCTACAGTGTGTCGGGATGTGACGAGCAGAAAGAGAAGGGGAGGAGGAGGAGGAGGAGGGTATGACGACAGGCACAGCCCGCTCTCTGAACCCCAGCAGGACCTAAAAAAAGAGCCCCGGCCCACAGAGGTCATTGCTAAATATGGCCTCCTCAGCCAGCTCCTAAAACAGCAGAGCGCTACCTACTACACCAGCGCTACACAGCCACACACAGATCGCTGGCCCAGCCCTGTCCCTGTGAAGGAGGAGCAGAGAGACTACCACCAACAGGGGCCCAGCCCTAAAAAGAGACGGCTCTGCTCAGAGCTGGCTATGAGCCTGAACAATGGCAGCCTTCATAGGGCCGTGGTGGACATTGGAAGCAGCCACAGCCACAACAGCCTGGTCCAAAGCCAGATACAGGAGGAGCCTGATTACCACAGGGGCCTCAGGAGCCCTAATGAGGAGGAGGCCCCAGCCAGGAGCCCCAGCAGTGAAGCTCTCCTCCCCAGGGAGAGCCGGGGCTTCAACGTGCTCAAACAACTGCTCCTGTCTGACAATTGTCTGAAGGAGCTGTCCCAGCAGCCCCGGGGAGTCCCCAGCCCCTCTGTCCCCTCTGTGTTGCAGACAAATGGTAAAGCCAACGGGAGCGTCCTCAACCTCAATCAGTCAGGCTACAATCAACACGACCTCCTCAACCTGCCTACCCTGCCCTGGCACCACCCCCATAGCTCCCTCAACTCAGGGCCATCCAGCCACCTCAGACCCCTGCCCACCCCCCAGACAGTGCTTGACCAATGATTTCCATTTGCATAGTTATTTGCTGAATTCCAGCATTCACTTCCAGCATTTTAATTAATTACCAGGGAGTTGCCCACCCCTGTTTTATGGCAATAGGCATAGGCCTATATTTACATAATTTCGCATGTTTAGTCTGGTGTGTGGGAGTATCAGTTCCCTATGGACCCCGCCACCCTGTTAAGTGGTGAAATGCTCATAGCAATATACCTTTTAATTACACAACACAATCTTTTAATCATTCTTTCCAACTGTCTCAGAAATTCATTTAAGGTCATGAACAGTCTAAATGTTTTTCATGAAATTGGATGAAACCACATCAAAGTATGACACATGACTTGCTTCTACATTGGTAAAGTTTGATCATAAAGTTATTGGTCCCCTCCCCTGTGTCAAACACTTGGATTCAGGAGGCAGGATTATTAAGAGGATAAGGTGACATCACCCTAACTCTCATTTTAATACACCAATGGTAAAATGATATTATCATACCTCATTTAAATAAGTAGCACCTTGTAACCAACATTGGAGAAGGCGTGTTTGCAGAGGGGTGTGGTTTATGTAGCTCGATAGCTACTCTACTGGTGCCCAAATTTGACTGTAAGGTGTCAGCTAATATAATTAAAAGTTTTCCCTATTCATCTATGGCAAACATACTTATGTTTCCCCTTTCATCTGTGTCTGGTATTAGCTAGTTACTGGCTAGCTAGGTCTTCAGCCAGCATGGAACAAAAACTCTGACACAGTATTCATGTCAACACATCTGGCAGTGCTGCTGTGAACCGCATCACAAGAGACATGCCAAACGGTAGATGTATAAAAAAATAACACTATTGATGCAATTTCAATGTTGAGTTGCTTTGTGTCTCACCAAATTCGCTTGAGATGATTTTACTGCAACACTGCTCACTGCGTCCAAGTTGCTTGACATAGGTGTTTCAAAGAGCCGTCAGTCAAGGTGAGCTCATTAATATAAGCTCCATGCCCACTTAGCCTGTCTTTTCAAACTTCCTGGTAGTTAGCCATGAGAGAGACTATTTCCCAAAATAGCATTTCTATCCAAAACAAATATTACGGGTGATATTTTAGTCACAAAGGCTTTTAGTCACTATTTTACATGGGAATCAGAATGACTGTTTGGGACCTCTTTTTAAAGGGTAACTCTCAACCCCAATATCATCCTTTGTCCCAACCCCTTAAAAAAATGCATTCAGGTGAAGTTGTGGGTAGGGGGAATTGCTCATAAATATACATTTTGTGGTGGGTGAATGTAATTGTACCTTAGCTCAAAACTTTCTCGCTAAAGCATACTTACCTGAAGTCCACTGGTACGCTCTGATAATAAAATGATGTGCATCACGAGGAAATACGTCTCTGGACCTTTGGCTCACAGTGGTATGCCGCTGAGTTTCTGACAACTATTGCCACTGGCCGTATAAATTTGAATCCCTCATGGGGCGCAAAAAAATATATATTTGAAATGTGGACTCACGTTTATTGTGGTGTTGGGAAGAAAAATACAATTATCACCCTGACAATTAAGTTTAGGGGCTCAATCCAACCCACATCGCAGTACCTCTTTTTCTAACGGTCAAATTAACTGTATAAAAACATACAACTACTACCAGGGCGAACCCTTTCACAGGTATGCTTTAACCTTTCAGAAATAGAAGTGTGTGGGCACGGGATGACTTGTAAATAAAGGATGAACAAGTAAGTCATCTGCTACATGTGGATTAGAACTCCCAACCCATTGAAATATGAGTGTTTTAGCAGACTGCGCCTCCAATCAGTAATAGCAATTGGGGGGAAAATCTACTCGTTGATACGATGGTTGTAGCTACGAATATAAACGTATAATCTTCATAGCCTACTTTTTTCCCCGTTAAAGCACATAGATGTGTATGAAACGGTAAGCAAAAACCTTGAATTTAGGCAAGGAAGCATCATGCTAAATATATTGGCACACTCCATTTACCAAGACCATTGCCAAATAAGGCACGCTGTCACCTGATTTTATAGTAAGCATTGAGGTGGTACCACCCAGCACATCTACAGTAGAAGGGAGTGTATTTCATACCGAACCCCTCCTTTGAGATGATGTTAGGTGCTTCCACATCAAGACTTCAATGGTAGAGTTGAACGGCTAGGAGCAAAAAGAGCTAGATTTACTACTAAAAGACCAAAATATATCACTTATGCAATGTACTGTCAAAATGAAGACCACTAACTAAGCCTAAAACATCTGGTTTTGGATTATAATCTTTTCTTCTTCATGAAAGTTACTCTTTAATTCTGATTCAATCATGCTTTCCTCTCCATCTCTCTTTTTCTCCCCTCAGTTGGCCAAAGGGCTTAAATTGACGTTTGATTCCTCCTTCTCGCCAAACACTGGGTAAGAAATGACTATCCAATTTAATTCAGTGAAGGTAGCATTTAATTGCTTCACATTGTTAATGAATTGAAATAAATGTCATCACACAATACATGATGAAAAGGAATTTCCTGCTGAATATAGGTCATTGAATGTATCTTGCCATTTTGACACTGTATTACTTCACACTGACAAGTTCCTTCCGCCATCCCTCACCTCTCTGCTTTAGCAAGAAGAGTGGCAAGATCAAGACCGGCTATAAGAGGGAGCACATCAACCTGGGCTGTGATGTGGACTATGACATCAACGGGACGGCAGTGCACGGCGTGGCGGTGGTGGGCTACGAAGGCTGGCTGGCCGGCTACCAGGTGACCTTCGAGGCCGGGAAGAACAGAGTCACCCAGAGCAACTTTGCCGTGGGCTACAAGACCGACGAGTTCCAGCTCCACACGAATGTGTAAGTAGATGGAATTAAATTAATAGATACGGAAATGTGGTTCAGGTAGGCCTCTGTGCTTCAGCAAACAATGGAAGTAAAACGGGTGCTCAACAACAACAACAACAACAACAATGACAGTAAGCCAGTAACGTGGGGCTTAACAACAATGACAGTAAGCCAGTGATCGGCCTTAACAACAATGACAGTAATCCAGTGATGGTGCTTAAGGACCCTGAACATGGTCTTTAGGGTCGATTTACAGTGATGAAGCATTTTGTTTGTGACTCATTCAGGAGTAATACCCTCAACTGAATGTTGCAAGCACCAAATCAAATGTTATTGGTCATACACATATTTATCTATCAGACCTACCATGCTCCAACCAACCAAGCCTTTTAAACCACTAGTGAGTAAAATGTTGTTTCCAGCTCTTTGAGAGCTGACCTTGTCTGGACAATAGCAACTCTAAGCACTCTGTCTGGCCCCCTCAGATGCAGACTGGCAGTTATTTTAGTCCCACTGTATCCCACGGTGATGGGATTTGTGAAAGGGCTTTGTCAGAAGAGGGAGGTGGATAGTATAGTAAGCTAACCTCCTGCTGTGACCTGTCCTCCCAGTCATGATCACTTGTTTTGACAAGGTCAATTAGCTCTGAGACGTTGCTCTTTAATCCTTTGACAGCTCATCCTTGATATATACAGGTAGCTGCCAAAATAAAGGAAACGCCAATATAAAGTGCCTTAATAGGGTGTTGGGCCACCACTAGCCAGAACAGCTTCTATCCTCCTTGGCATAGATTCTACAAGTGTCTGGAACTCTATTAGAGGGATGCAACACCATTCTTCCACAAGAAATTGCATAATTTGCTGTTTTGTTGATGGTCATGGAAAACGCTGTCTCAGGTGCCGCTCCAGAATCTCCCATAGGTGTTCAATTGGGTTGAGATCTGGTGACTGAGACGGCCATGGCATATGGTTTACATTTTTTTCATGCTCATCAAACCATTCAGTGACCACTCGTGCCCTGTGGATAGGCGTATTGTCATCCTATGGGGGCATAGCCATGGTAGCCAAAATAATGGCCAGCATTGTTTTATACATGACCCTAAGCATGATGGGATGTCAATTGATTAATTCAGAAACCCCATCTCTGGAACCAACTACTTTCAATATACTTTGTATCCATCATTTACTCAGGTGTTTCCATTATTTTGGCAGTTACCTGTACGTGTGATAGTTAAGATTGTGACATTGATCGTCTGATTGCAATTCATGTGATGGGTAATTCATGTTTTTGTATAGATCATGGAAACTTTGTAAAGCAGTATCTTTTTTTAATGAAATGCACAAGGCCTTGGTATGTCTATTGGAATGGATTTGGATGTTGCAATATATACATACATATATACATGCTAGTTCCCACAACCTTCTGTATTCAAAGTATCACCCTCATAGTGATGAATACGCTTGTTTTTTATAACAGAAATGATGGCACAGAGTTTGGCGGGTCCATCTACCAGAAGGTGAACGACCAGCTGGAGACAGCAGTCAACCTGGCCTGGACCGCTGGCAACAGCAACACTCGCTTTGGCATCGCAGCCAAGTACCAGATCGATGCCGACGCAGCCTTCTCGGTAAGAGGCCACAAGCTAGTCCTCACTGGCTGAGACTTGACCTCTGCCTGGGGTCATGTTCAGGGCACGAGTAGAGAGAGCTGCTAGGCTAATCAGTTTAACATTATTTCTTGAAGCATTGTTGTATTTAAGTACCTTTTGATTGAATCCTAAATGTTGGTATTTCATGACCACTTTCCTGTTTCTTCTACAGGCCAAAGTGAACAATTCTAGTCTTGTTGGCCTGGGATACACTCAGACTCTGAAGCCTGGTGAGTATATTTTTTACATTTATTATTAAACTTATTTTACAACTTTCCTCCATGCCAGTGACGTCTTGATGAAACGTGCAGTAAAAAGCAGTTGAAATGTCTTTCTGCTGTATATAGGGCAGAAAGGACAGAACTGCAGTGTACGGTTGCTCCACTAAAGTGTTGCGGTTATGCTGCGGTACTTAGAAGTCATTTGTCATTTAGTACAATACCCTGCGTCACCACTTCATTGCTCCACACCAGCGTAAGGGGGAGTTAGAGCACTGATTATGCTTTGGGGTCCTACTGTGTCTCTAACTGACAATGAATGGGCGACATAAACCTAAATAGAAACTGATAATTGTGCACAACTTCAGTATTACTTACCAAAACTGTTGTTACACTAAGGTTTTTACTTTATTAGGATTATTTTGCTCTTACTGTAGTACTGTAGGCCACTCCCTAACCGGTCACATTGTACAGCACCTGAGTGGTGCAACAGTCTAAGACACTGCAAACTGTGTTGCTACAGATGCTGGTTCAATACCCGTGCCGGCCTCGACTGGGAGACCCATGAGATTACTAGGTTTTTGGTTTCTCTCCCTCTAAAAACATAAATAATTCTAAATAACAAACTGGCTTTATTTACAAATTAGTAAGTCTCACCCCATGTTCAGGAATGGCATTTTTCTCTCTCATTTTACATTATTTGAAAACAAAATAATCTCCAAAATAGTTATTTTTTTAAACAAAGCGATTATTATTAATTTAGAATTATATGAAAGCCCATTGGATATTCTCACAGATATTATTAACCCTGTTATTAGCAGGACAATATATATTGGTCATATGGGTCATGGCTCCCGAGTGGCGCACAATGGGATTTCCTTGCAGTTCTCCAGCTGTATCCACTATTATGTATCACATCCGACCGTGATTGGGAGTCCCATAGGGCAGCACACAAATGGCCAGCGTTTCTCTCCCTCTAAAAACAGAAATAAAATGTTTTGGCCTTTACAAATATTATTTTGGCGTTTATTCAAATTACAATCATTCACTAAATAATCTTCAAAATATCGTTATTTTATCACCTACACATTACCATGAATGAGTGACTCACTCATTCATGGCTTTGGATCAAAATAAATATGTACAAACATTCATTCTGATAGTCTTTAATAAATAAATGTTTTGGTTTTCCTGACCTGGACACCATGTACAGTATTATAATATCCCATTATGGGTTATTAGCAGGACAATACCTTTACCAACACCTCTCTGTATTTTGATACTTTGTGGATGGGGCCTCCCCAGTGGCACAGCTGTCTATGTCATCGCAATGCAAAATGCGTTGCCTCAGATGCAGGTTTGATACCCATGCCGGCCGCCACCGGGAGACCTATGAGGCTGCTTTTGGTTTTAATTTAGAATCCTCTATATGTAATTATTGGCAGAGAGTCACGTTATATTTTTCAATATACTGTAGGCCTATCGTAGGCGACATGAGTCTCACTAGTGTTGCGTAATGTGCTGTTAAAAGTGGTGTAGATCTTATTTATTTAAAGAGCATATTGAAGTTAGAAGCAATTAATTAAGCAATAGCCTACAACTATTTTTAGCATCGTTTTGCACTACTCTGAAACAAGCATGGGGACTGGTCTTGATAAATCAATGCAATTTTTATTTTGACTGAATCTCCGTTTGGATATTGGATAGACTACAATTATGGTGTAGAAATGTCATGCTCGTAGTGTAACCTTTTATTTAACTAGGCAAGTCAGTTAAGAACAAATTCTTATTTACAAGGACAGCCTACTCATTCCTCCCCGTCGGGGAATTGAACCCCGGTCTCCCGTGTGCCAGCACGACACGGCGATTCTTTGGCTAAATAGCCCAGTACGGTAGCCTACTCCCGACCGTAACTTTGTACAGCGCCATATTTTCCGTTCCATCCTAATGGAAAGCAAGAGGGTTTTTCATTTTTCTTGGAATAGGAACACCATAATATTAATCAAATTAATCCCAAACTCTAAAAGTAATTGGAAAGGTACAGTTGAAGTCAGAAGTTTACATACACCTTAGCCAAATACATTTAAACTCAGTTTTTCACAATTCCTGACATTTTAATCCTAGTAAAAATGTCCTGTCTTAGGTCAGTTAGGATCACCACTTTATTTTAAGAATGTGAAACTCCGTTTTTCACAATTCCTGACATTTTAATCCTAGTAAAAATTTCCTGTCTAAGGTCAGTTAGGATCACCACTTTATTTTAAGAATGTGAAATGTCAGAATAATAGTAGAGATAATGATTTATTTCAGCTTTTATTTCTTTCATCACATTCCCAATGGGTCAGAAGTTTACATTCACTCAATTAGTATTTGGTAGCATTGCCTTTAAATTGTTTAACTTGGGTCAAATGTTTCGGATAGCCTTCCACAAGCTTCCCACAATAAGTTGGGTGCGTTTTGGCCCATTCCTCCTGACAGAGCTGGTGTAACTGAGTCAGATTTGTAGGCCTCCTTGCTCGCACACGCTTTTTCAGTTCTGCCAACAAATTTTCTATAGGATTGAGGGCAGGGCTTTGTGATGGCCACTCCAATACCTTTACTTTGTTGTCCTTAAGCCATTTTCCCACAACTTTGGAAAAATTACTTGTGTCATGCACAAAGTAGATGTCCTAACCGACTTGCCAAAACTATAGTTTGTTAACAAGAAATGTGTGGAGTGGTTGAAAACCGAGTTTTAATGACTCCAACCTAATTGTATGTAAACTTCTGACTTCAACTGTAGATACAAATGATTTGTGACATTGTGGTTACAATAATGTAAACAAGATGCTGTGTTTTTATTTACAGTAGTGATGGACAGCTGATGGCATTTTGAAAACTGGTTTTCAAACACTTGTAGGCCGATTAGCAGCACAATATACCTTTAGCAACACCTCTCTGTATTTTGATACTTTGTGGATGGGGGCTCCCGCAGTGCAACATGCATTGCTACAGATGTAGGTTCGATACCCGTGCCGGCTGCCACCGGGAGACCCATGAGGCGGCTTTTGGTTTTAATTTAGAATCCTCCAATCCTCTATATGTAATTATTGGCGGAGAGTCAAGTTATACTGTAGGCGACATGAGTCTCACTAGTGTTGCGTAATGTGCTGTTAAAGTGGTGTAGATCTTATTTATTTAAAGAGCATATTGAAGTTAGAAGCAATAGGATTTTAAGCAATAGCCTACAACTATTTTAGCACCGTTTCGCGCTGCTCTGAAACAAGCATGGGGACTGGTCTTGATAAATCAATGCGATTTTTATTTTCACTGAATCACCGTTTGGGTATTGGTTAGACTACAATTAGGGTGTAGAAATGTTATGCTCTTAGTGAAACCTTTATTTAACTAGGCTAGTCAGTTAAGAACAAACTCTTATTTACAAGAACAGCCTACTCCTTCCTCCCCGTCGGCGATTTGAACCACGGTCTCCCGTGTGCCCGCACGACACTGCGATTCTTTAGCTAAATAGCCCAGTACTGAAGCCTACTCCCGACCGTCACGTTGTATAGCGCCATATTTTCCGTTCCATCCTAACGGAAACCCAGAGGGTTTTTCGTTTTTCTTGGAATTGAGACACCATAATATTAATCAAGCAAAATGTCTAAATCAGTCCCATATACTATGTTCTTACAAAAAAGGTTTTACATTCTCTAGTACAGCCACTATTGAAGGCTATCAAAGGCTTCTCAAAGATGCCCTCTGGTGGTCAAACTAGCACTAACTAGCATTAATGGTACCAGTGGTTGGCACTTAAATAATTTGCTGTAGAATTCTGCGGCACCACTCAAGCTGTGCTGCAGTACGCTACAACTTTTTAAAGGACAAACCACTGTATGCGCTTGACCTCCTCAGCCAGTCAATGAGCCCTGATCTTGTCACTTGACCTCCTCAGCCAGTCAATGAGCCCTGATCTTGTCACTTGTAACTCCTGCCAAAGTCGCCTTGCTGATGCCTTGTCTTTCTGTCTGCAGGAATTAAGCTGACCCTCTCTGCTCTCCTGGATGGGAAAAACATTAACGCTGGTGGGCACAAGCTCGGTCTTGGACTCGAGTTTGAGGCATAAGAAGGCATGGAACGCAACAACAAATATTTTATTGAAATAGCTATCCTCACAACCTTGTTTCCCCTACAGTAGATGTGCTATGGTTGAGGTGAGGCGGCACACGAGGTCAAATCACGCTACAGTTGATATGCTACTTTTACAGGACCACTTCAGATGATAAATTATTTTGGAATACAGGGCCCAGTTTAGAATAAAAGTATAACAAGTTTAAGGTAGAGTCTGCAAAATGTTAAAATGGGAAAGCTCTGTTGTGCATTTGTATTTCACTACAATCATGTAAACACTTTAATTTAATAATCTTTGTTTCAATAAGGATAAGAGAAAATAAGATACTGTTGGTCAAAAAAGGGCTTTGCAGGAGTTAGTAAACAGTTTAATTTCTGTCCACAAGGTGGGGCTGTTGCACGACACAGATCACAACATTCCTTGGCGAAGGTGATATATTCCTCTGTACTGGAGAGTTCTCTCATTGTAAACCCTCTGACAAAGAAGGGAAGTGTCTAAGATATATTATTATGGGTTTGTGGTCCTTCACTTAAGCAGCAGTAGCTCTGAGACACTAAAACCCTGTTGTGTACATCCAGGATTTGTTCCAAATGGCACTGTTCCCTATATAGGGCACTACTTTTTAGGGAATAGGATGCTATTTGGGACAGTGTCAGTGTTTTTTTTCCTTCTTTTTGTCTTACTTGTCTTTGTCTGTGCAGTTGGTGTGAATTGTCTTTTGTTACATAGAGCAAAAATACTATTTGACCAATGTTATTCAATACTTAACCCACCTGTGATGTTTAAGACAAACCTCTGTCAATTGTTCCTAAAAAGAACAGGGAAGGTAACATGTCCTGCACACTATTCAACATCCCTCTTAATACAAATGCTTTGGTGAAAAAAGATGAATGCATTTTACAAGGAATGGTAGTCTTCCGATGATTGTGTTGGAACAGACAAACTGTACCTGACAGTGTTAAATAAATACCAACAACATCTTGAGTATGCCTCTGTGCTTTTTTTCACCCATGATTATGAAAATAAATGCCTTGGATTTGCTTTAGTGCTATATTCTCATATCTACCACAGATCGTACTGAAATTTGTCCCCCAAAACATGATCAGTGTCATTTTCATCATCCTTGGCATTAGCCGGCTACCATTGCTAAACGTGACAACCATGGGACTTGACAGACACAAATTTGGCACCAGGCTATGATAGCATCACAGTCAGGGCCATGCATATGTAACCGATGTGAAATGGCTAGCTAGTTAGCAGCGGTGCGTGCTAATAGCGTTTCAATCGGTGATGTCACTCGCTCTGAGACCTGAAGTAGTTGTTCCCCTTGCTCTGCAAGAGCCGAGGCTTTTGTGGCGCGATGGGCAACGATGCTTCGTGGGTGTCAGTTGTGTGCAGAGGGTCCCTGGTTCGAGCCCAGGTAGGGGCGAGGAGAGGGACGGAATCAATACTGTTACATATACCTTTCAGGGGGCAGGTGCTCAAAATGGGGGAAAAGGGCACCCCCCCCACTTGATAAATTATTTTACTTGCAGAATTCATATCTCGAAATTCATAACATACCAAATGTAGTAAAAATGTTACATTTTTTAATATATGCCTATTTCTGCAACAACACACTCATCACAAATTGTAAGCAAGCTAGTTAGTGCCTCCTAAATACATGAATGACATCGTGTAAAAGAGGGTCGGCTATCAGCTGATCGTTGATTGATATAAATCTGCTAGTTAGCTAGCTCAATTTATTTTACTGATTGTGATTAACCTATGTTTTTTTGCTGTAGCCAACCAGACCGAATATTGATGATGTAGGCTAAGTCAAGTGTTAATGAAATGTTATACTGTTGATATTTAAACTAGGTAGCTAGCTACACACACGGGTGGATTTGGAGGCCCCAGGCAGAGGCCAGTCTGAGACCCCCAGCCCCTCGTGTTTCATAGTAAAGACCTAATTTCATTGTCAAATGTATTACCTTTTAATGTGCCATGAACACAACCAGTCTTGATGTTTTCATCTGATTGTCAAACAAATCACTTCAAAAAGTAGGTTACCTTCGCACATTCATCCCAAAATAATTCCAGGATCTGAAAAGTGCACTGTGCCCCCGCCAACTTCCCTTCAAGTGGCTGAAACTATCACCAGAGAAAGCAACCAACTGAGTGAAACAGCACCACTCTGTCTTGCTATATGTAGCCCATGTATCTGATGCTGTCTGGCCAAAAAAGAGAATGACATGCTATACTCTTTTTAGCCAGAGAATCAGATACATGTCCTCTGCCTTGACGACAATGGAAGTATTTTCAGCAGCACCTGTCTTTTTACTAAAGACATGCATTTTGTATCCCCCTAGGGCCTGGGTTTCTACTAAGATAGTCTCGCCGAGAACCAGGCTGGGGAAGTTCGTAGCAGAAAAATAGCTAAATAGGGGTGGAACCCCGTGTAAGTGACACCTCGCTACACGTCAAACCAATCAAATGCCTTGCTTAGGCGGAGCTCTAATAGTGCTCACTAGATTAGTGTCGTAGGTGCAACAGTGCATGAACGATGCTTTTTACAGTCTATGGGGAGGATGGCTGGGAAATCACAGATTAAAACATGTTGATGTATGTTCATTTTGTGTGTAAAGCACACTTCTGATAAAACAGAATTACATTTTTCCTCCAGGTTTTCTTCAATTTACAGAACAACTCTGAAAAATGTGTACTTCCCAGTCTGAAAACAGTGATGAAAATAACAGGTAGATATCTCTATCTTAAAGATGCAATATGCAGAAATCGCTCCGCCATATCCTGGTTGTAAAAATTCTAATAATTCACCTAATTTCAGTTTGTGACAAAACAAGCAATGTATTATGTAGATAATCATTGTACCGTCTAAACCGCTGTTCAAATATATATTCAATAAGCAAAAATATTGTATTTTCATCTGTTTGAAGTTTACAAAACCGAAAGTAAAAGATGGCAAAACTAAACTTAAGAACTGGAAGCATAGAAATAGTGCACATAGAACAGATCTACCACTTCCTAGATTTGCTTTAAATGAGAATGACAAATCTATAACACAGTTCTATGTGAATTTGGTCAGGTGGACCAAATAGTTACTTATTGCAGATTTAAACAGACAGATTTTGATGGGGATTTTAAAAATTGTTTATTTGTTATGCCTCCAGTGGAGCATGGGGGGGCCTCAAGCAAATAAATTATTATTAATATTATTCTGACAACTGTAATTTTTGTTTTTGTTTTGTGCTTAAACATTTTTTTTACTTTGACCCTTTTTCATCATATCCAATCGGTAATTAGTCTTGTCCCATTGCTGCAACTCCCCTACGGACTCGGGAGAGGCGCAGGTCGAGAGTTATGCTTCCTCAGAAGTCTGTACGGGAGTTGCAGCGATGGAACAAGACTATATAAAAATATATAAATATAAAAAATAACCATCAAATGCTATGATAAAAGTGGCTCTCATGAGGACCGCCACAGGAAAGGAAGACGCAGAGTTACCTCTGCTGCAGAGGATAAGTTCATTAGAGTTACCAGCCCCTCAGATTGTAGCCCAAATAAATGCTTCACAGAGTTCAAGTAACAGACACATCTCAACATCAACTGTTCAGAGGAGACTGCGGAATCAGGTCTTCACGGTCGAATTGCTGCAAAGAAACCACTACTAAATGACACCAATAATAAGAAGAGACTTGCTTTGGCCAAGAAACCTGAGCAATGGACATTAGACCGGTGGAAATCTGATGAGTCCAAATGTGAGATTTTTGGTTCAAACCGCCGTGTCTTTGTGAGACGCAGAGTAGGTGAACGGATGATCTCTGCATGTGTGGTTCCCACCATGAAGCATGGAGGAGGTGGTGTGGGGGTGCTTTGCTGGTGACACTGTCTGTGATTTATTTATAATTCAAGGCACACTTAACCAGCATGGCTACCACAGCATTCTGCAGCAATACGCCATCCCATCTGGTTTGATAGTGGGACTTGATAGTGGGACTTACATTGGTACCCCAGGTAATCTTAGGTTTCATTACATACAGTCGGGAGGAACTACTGAATATAAGAGCAACGTCAACTCACCATCGTTACAACCAGGAATATGACTTTCCCGAAACGGATCCAGTGTTTTGCCTTCCACCCAATACAATGGATCTGATCCCAGCCGGCGACCCTATGCGACGCCGTAAAAGGGGCAAACGTAGCGGTCTCCTGGTCAGGCTTCGGAGACGGGCACATCGCGCTCCACTCCCTAGCATACTACTCGCCAATGTCCAGTCTCTTGACAATAAGGTTGATGAAATCCGAGCAAGGGTAACATTCCAGAGAGACATCAGAGATTGTAACGTTCTCTGCTTCACTGAAACATGGCTCACTCAAGAGACGCTAACGGAGTCGGTGCAGCCAGCTGGTTTCTTCACGCATCGCGCCGACAGAAACATACATCTTTCTGGTAAGAAGAGGGGCGGGGGTGTATGCCTTATGATTAACGAGACGTGGTGTGATCATAACAACATACAGGAACTCAAGTCATTCTGTTCACCTGATCTAGAATTCCTCACAATCAAATGTCGACCGCATTATCTACCAAGGGAATTCTCTTCGATTATAATCACAGCCGTATATATTCCCCCCCAAGCAGACACATCGATGGCCCTGAACGAACTTTATCTGACTCTTTGTAAACTGGAAACCACACACCCTGAGGCTGCATTCATCGTAGCTGGGGATTTTAACAAGGCTAATCTGAAAACAAAACTCCCTAAATTCTATCAGCATATCGATTGTGCTACCAGGGCTGGTAAAACCTTGGATCATTGTTATACTAACTTCCGCGACGCATATAAGGCCCTCCCCCGCCCTCCTTTCGGAAAAGCTGACCACGACTCCATTTTGTTGCTTCCAGCCTACAAACAGAATCTAAAACAACAAGCTCCCTCGCTCAGGTCTGTTCAACGCTGGTCCGACCAATCTGATTCCACGCTTCAAGACTGCTTCGATCACGTGGATTGGAATATGTTCCGCATTGCGTCCAACAACAATATTGACGAATACGCTGATTCGGTGAGCGAGTTCATTAGAAAGTGCATTGACGATGTCGTACCCACAGCAACGATTAAAACATTCCCAAACCAGAAACCGTGGATTGACGGCAGCATTCGCGTGAAACTGAAAGTGAGAACTGCTTTTAACCAGGGCAAGGTGACCGGAAACATGACCGAATACAAACAGTGTAGCTATTCTCTCCGCAAGGCAATCAAACAAGCTAAGTCCCAGTATAGAGACAAAGTAGAGTCGCAATTCAACAGCTCAGACACAAGAGGTATGTGGCAGGGTCTACAGTCAATCACGGATTACAAAAAGAAAACCAGCCCCGTCGTGGACCAGGATGTCTTGCTCTCAGACAGGCTAAATAACTTTTTTGCTCGCTTTGAGGACAATACAGTGCCACTGACACGGCCCGCTACCAAAACCTGCGGGCTCTCCTTAACTGCAGCCGAGGTGAGTAAAACATTTAAACGTGTTAACCCTCGCAAGGCTGCAGGCCCAGACGGCATTCCCAGCCGCGTCCTCAGAGCATGCGCAGACCAGCTGGCTGGTGTGTTTACGGACATATTCAATCAATCCTTATCCCAGTCTGCTGTTCCCACATGCTTCAAGAGGGCCACCATTGTTCCTGTTCCCAAGAAAGCTAAGGTAACTGAGCTAAACGACTACCACCCCGTAGCACTCACTTCCGTCATCATGAAGTGCTTTGAGAGACTAGTCAAGGACCATATCACCTCCACCCTACCGGACACCCTAGACCCACTCCAATTTGCTTACCGACCCAATAGGTCCACAGACAACGCAATCGCAACCACACTGCACACTGCCCTAACCCATCTGGACAAGAGGAATACCTATGTGAGAATGCTGTTCATCGACTACAGCTCAGCATTTAACACCATAGTACCCTCCAAACTCGTCATCAAGCTCGAGACCCCGGGTCTCGACCCCGCCCTGTGCAACTGGGTCCTGGACTTCCTGACGGGCCGCCCCCAGGTGGTGAGGGTAGGTAACAACATCTCCACCCCGCTGATCCTCAACACTGGGGCCCCACAAGGGTGCGTTCTGAGCCCTCTCCTGTACTCCCTGTTCACCCACGACTGCGTGGCCATGCACGCCTCCAACTCAATCATCAAGTTTGCGGACGACACTACAGTGGTAGGCTTGATTACCAACAACGATGAGACGGCCTACAGGGAGGAGGTGAGGGCCCTCGGAGTGTGGTGTCAGGAAAATAACCTCACACTCAACGTCAACAAAACAAAGGAGATGGATGTGGACTTCAGGAAACAGCAGAGGGAGCACCCCCCTATCCACATCGACGAGACAGTAGTGGAGAAGGTGGAAAGTTCCTCGGGGTACACATCACGGACAAACTGAATTATTCCACCCACACAGACAGCGTTGTGAAGAAGGCGCAGCAGCGCCTCTTCAACCTCAGGAGGCTGAAGGAATTCGGCTTGTCACCAAAAGCACTCACAAACTTCTACAGAAGCACATTCGAGAGCATCCTGTCGGGCTGTATCAGCGCCTGGTACGGCAACTGCTCCGCCCACAACCGTAAGGCTCTCCAGAGGGTAGTGAGGTCTGCACAACGCATCACCGGGGGCAAACTACCTGCCCTCCAGGACACCTACACCACCCGATGTCACAGGAAGGCCATAAAGATCATCAAGGACAACAACCACCCAAGCCACTGCCTGTTCACCCCGCTATCATCCAGAAGGCGAGGTCAGTACAGATGCATCAAAGCAGGGACCGAGAGACTGAAAAACAGCTTCTATCTCAAGGCCATCAGACTGTTAATTAAACAGCCACCACTAACATTTAGTGGCCGCTGCCAACATACTGACTCAACTCCAGCCACTTTAATAATGGGAATTGATGGAAATTATGTAAAAATGTACCACTAGCCACTTTAAACAATGCCACTTAATATAATGTTTACATACCCTACATTACTCATCTCATATGTATATGTATATACTGTACTCTATATCATCTACTGCATCTTGCCATCTTTATGTAATACATGTATCACTAGCCACTTTAAACTATGCCACTTTATGTTTACATACCCTACATTACTCATCTCATATGTATATACTGTACTCTATACCATCTACTGCATCTTGCCTATGCCGTTCTGTACCATCACTCATTCATATATCTTTATGTACATATTCTTTATCCCTTTACACTTGTGTGTATAAGGTAGTAGTTGTGGAATTGTTAGGTTAGATTACTTGTTGGTTATTACTGCATTGTCGGAACTAGAAGCACAAGCATTTCGCTACACTCGCATTAACATCTGCTAACCATGTGTATGTGACAAATAAAATTTGATTTGATTTATAATTTGTTTTTCAACCAAAACACACCTCCAGGCTGTGTAAGGGCTATTTGACCAAGAAGGAGATAGATGGAGTGCTGCATCAGATGACCTGGCCTCCACAATCACCTGACCTCGACCCAATTGAGATGGTTTGGGATGAGTTGGACTGCAGAGGGAAGAAAAAGCAGCCAACAAGTGCTCAGCATATGTGGGAACTCCTTCAAGACTGTAGGAAAAGCATTCCAGGTGACTACCTCATGAAGCTGGTTGAGAGAATGCCATGAGTGTTGAAAGCTGAGCGTGCGAGAGCTCCATACAGGGCAGATCAACAGGCGCAACCAACGGATGGAGCGGGGGTGGCGAACTTGACGATGACTTGCGGGAGTGGGTTTCGAAAAACAATTAGCCTTTAAAAAAAATATATATAAATTTTTGCGGGGATATTATACCACCACCCAAAAGGGCACTTTGGAGACTAGAAGTGCAAAGGGGCATGTGCTCTGCACAGGTAGCGCCCTATCTGTGCATGTTCCTGATTACTGTAGTCAAGTTGTCTAACAGGTTTAACAGGGTAATGTTTTCATTCTAGCCATATTATCTTTGGCTCTTTGCACACATGCATTTATTTACTACAGGTTTGTGAGAAAAAAAACAACTACGTAACATAAATGTATCTTTCTCACTGATCACACAGTTCCCATTCCCACCCAGGTGTCAAATAAATACCATTCATGCTACTTCTATACAAAGTGGTTTTCGTAGAAGGGTAGGAGAGTATTTTCGCTAACCCAACCCTTTTCCTAACCGTAATGTCTGTCTCCTAACCTGCTATGTTAATTCTCCTAACCTGCTACGGCAAAAAGTCACTTCGGTATCGATGTGGCTTGAAAACAGTGGCTGCAGTCCAAACGTTATTTTTACCCCCTCAGCCCTTGCACTATCCACTTTCCCTTGGGGGAATCCCCGTCAAAACCGGATATAGTTTGATTGCCATCTAAAGTGGAGGTCCAACTCAATAATGTTGCCCTATTAGCCCTCAAATTACTTTGAGGGAGCGACTGAACGACTTTTGTCACTTGGGGGGTTGATATGACCCACAATTCAATGCAAACTGTCAAACTCTGGTGGCCGTGAAGTGTCAAATGTAATCAAAAAGGCTGCATTTTTGGCATGTCAGAAGGCTGGGTTTCTGTACAGCACTTTGAGATATCAGCTGATGTAAGAAGGGCTATATAAATACATTTGATTTGATTTGATTTTGATACTGTCCCAGAGTGGGGTGCTCCCTCTGCTGTTTCCTTTAGTCCACATTCATCTCCTTTGTTTTGTTGATGTTGAGTGAGAAGTGGTTTTCCTGATACCACACTCCGAATGTCTTCACCTCCTCCCTGTAGGCTGTCTCGTCGTTGTTGGTAATCAAGCCCACTACTGTTGTGTCGTCTGCAAACTTGATGATTCAAATCAAATTTATTTATATAGCCCTTCTTACATCAGCTGATATCTCAAAGTGCTGTACAGAAACCCAGCCTAAAACCCCAAACAGCAAGCAATGCAGGTGTAGAAGCACGGTGGCTAGGAAAAACTCCCTAGAAAGGCCAAAACCTAGGAAGACACCTAGAGAGGAACCAGGCTATGAGGGGTGGCCAGTCCTCTTCTGGCTGTGCCGGGTGGAGATTATAACAGAACATGGCCAAGATGTTCAAATGTTCATAAATGACCAGCATGGTCAAATAATAATAATCACAGTAGTTGTCGAGGGTGCAGCAAGTCAGCACCTCAGGAGTAAATGTCAGTTGGCTTTTCATAGCCGATCATTAAGAGTATCTCTACCGCTCCTGCGGTCTCTAGAGAGTTGAAAACAGCAGGTCTGGGACAGGTAGCACGTCCGGTGAACAGGTCAGGGTTCCATAGCCGCAGGCAGAACAGTTGAAACTGATTGAGTTGGAGGCGTGCGTGGCCACGCAGTCATGGGTGAACATGGAGTACAGGAGGGGGCTGAGCACCCAAGTGTTGAGGGTCAGCGAAGTGGAGATGTTGTTTCCTACCTTCACCACCTGGGGGCGTTCAGTCAGAAAGTCCACGACCCTATTGCACAGGGCGGGTTTGAGAACCAGCGCCTCCAGCTTAATGATGAGCTTGGAGGGTACTATGGTGTTGAATCCTGAGCTGTAGTCAATTAACAGCATTCTTACATAGGTATTCCTCTTGTCCAGATGGGATAGGGCAGTGTTATGGCGATTGCATCATCTGTGGACCTGTTGGAGCGGTATACAAACTGAAGTGGGTCTAGTGTGGCAGGTAAGGTGGAGTTGATATGATCCTTGACTAGGTTCTCAAAGCACTTCATGATGACAGAAGTGAGTGCTACGTGCGGTAGTCATTTAGTTCAGTTATCTTTGCCTTCTTGGGTACAAGAACAATGGTGGCCTTCTTGAAGCATGTGGGGACAGCAGACTGGGATAGGGATTGAATACGTCCCTAAATACACCAGCCAGCTGGTCTGCACATACCCTGAGGACGCAGCCAGGGATGCCGTCTGGGCCGGAAGCCCTGCGAGGGTTAACACATTTAAATGTCTTACTCATGTTGGCCACAGAGAAGGGAGGGGGGGCACTGTATTATCCTCAAAGTGGGCAAAGGTGTTTAGTTTGTCTGGAAGCGAGACGTCGGTGTCCGTAAAGTGGCTGGTTTTCTTTTTGTAGTCTGTGATTTCCTGTAGACCCTGCCATGTATTGGAATAAATGACCAAACTATGAAACTAGCTAGCCAGCTATGGGTAACTGTAGCTAGCTACCTGACAAGAGTGCTAGTTAGATATGTTAGCTTACTAGGTACATTAATAGCTTTAGGTTGGTTGTCTTTAAGCTCAACTTCAAGATTTCCACCAAGGACGTTGCCTCTCTGATCATCACTCTCTCTCGCTTAGGCAAGGGACATTTAAGGTACACTCGGATGTGACAATGTAAAATGTAATTCAAGGGTTGAGGGTTTAGGGCCAATGCCTGTGTTTCAAACTCAAAGTAGACAGCCCTAAACCCTCAGCCCTATGCCCTTGGGGGAATCCCCGCGGACATATTTGTCATCAGTACAAAATGTATTTTTATTTTATTTAACTCTTATTTTACCATGGAGAGTTGACTGAGAACACATTCTCATTTACAGCAACGACCTGGGGAATAGTTACAGGGGAGAGGAGGGGGGATGAATGATCCAATTGTAAACTGGGGATGATTATGTGACCATGATTAGCCAAGCAATGGAAGTTTGCAACGTAAGCCCCTCAGCCCTAATTTTTAATAGAGTTTGCGAGTGTACACTTATGTTCACTTCGGGGCCTGAAATGCCCCATAATTCAATTTGCGCTGATTGTACATCCCCTAATTTTTTTTTGCCAAAATGTAAAACCTCAATGTCAATATGGAGTCAACATACAGGTGTAAGTAAAAACGAATGTAAATAAGTTAGAAATCGTGCTACTAATGCACAAACACGTCTCATAAAAGTAATGATGTTTTTGTTTGGTTAGCTTTTGGAAATTGTAGAAATAAAAGATTGTCCTTCTTCAGAAGTAGCTAGGCAGGCTAACTTTATTTAGCTAATTAATTTGCTAGCTATCATACATTAGACACATATTAAAAATTATATAGTTAATATAAGCAGACATGCAATCATAATTGACTGTAGCGCATATAATGCACCCACAAGCTACCGGTGGCTGAAAACACAATAATCGCGGAATGAACGAGTGACGAATTTCCGGGCAAGGGCGGTCCATTTAAAAATGTTCCTTCCTCCCTCGCCCCCTGTCCTGCAAGTTTTTATTTATTTATTTATTTAATTTTAATTTTATTAACAACAAATCAATACAGAAAGTACATGAGGGAACACAAGTATATATAGATTATATACAATGGACAATCGAGCTAGGGGGTACAATATCACATTACAATTACACAAGGACCTTAAGGGACATACATACACTTACAATTCTAACAGCTTTTTTGTTAGTAGAGTATTTAACTGTCTTAAAATGCAGTTCAATTTCTTTTTGTAGGGTAAGAAAATTTGTTTTTTTGTTTGTAAATTTACATTTGTGTATAGGAAATTTGGCCAAAAGAATAATGAAATTAATTACATAAAAATGTTTCAGCTTATTTCTATCCAACACAGTCTCACATTCAATTCGCGCATATATGTACAAAATGTATTTCAGCAGATTTCGTGCGTTTTTGTGCATTTTTGGGGTGTTTTGGGGTGGTTCAATTCGTTTGAAAATACACGAATTTCTGTGCTACTTAATTCGTGCGAAAAGACACAAATTTAACCAGTAGGTGACACACAAGCCGTTGCAACAACCATGTAGACGCAATAATTTGTATTTCATTTTTGTTCTTCTTAATGGCTAATTCAACGTCATGAATATACAGAAATGTTGTCTTTGTTTAACCATGTTTTAAAATGTGTCGTTGTATGCCTATATGTACTGTTTTAGACTTGCTGAACAGAATTTTTGAGAAAAGACGCACATTTACCTGCGACTTAATTCGTGGGAAATATTGTTTTATTAATGCCAATGCTGTTTTCTGTGCTTGATTTCGCTTAATACTTTGGATACTGGTGCACTTGTAATCAGAACGCCTTTTTGTCATGTAGGCAACCATACACGATTTTCTTCATAACCCATTTCATATTTCGTGGAGCCTAAATTACACCATTTTCTTCATAATGCATGTATTACATGTTAATGTAAAATAATGAATTATGTTGGCTTACACTTATGGCCTTTCCAAGGCCTTTCCATACCTTAAGGGAACATTTTAGCACTCGCCATATGGTTAGTGAGAAACGCCACATTGCAAATGTAAGGTCCCTTACTAGACGTCCTGCAACGTTTCTAAAATTCGCGGACGGCGTCGGGCCGTGCGCGGGGGAGAGATCTTTCAGGAAGTCATCAAACTAAATCTCTCGGACGTTCGGTTTCCGTTTTATAAAAATAACACATTTTGGTCATTTTTCCGCAGTCTAGGAAATTCCCACCAGAGGGAAAATAAATAATATTGCAAATGCACAAGCACATTGCAAATGCATGTGGCCTTTTCTCCTAAACGGAAAATATTTCGAAGACGTAATGGACAGTTGGCCCCGAACAAGATGGCGTCGAGGCCTCAACGCTTTTTGAGTTATGGCCATTTTTCTGGGATTAAAGGTCAAAAACGTAAAGTAGGGTGCTAATTTGACCGCTTCACGTCAAAGTACATAAGCATACGGTGTCAGGAAAAAAAGAACCAGCCATTTATCTATCGTAATTTAAGAGAAATCGTACATTGACAAATTGGTCATGTTCACAAAAAGGAGTTAAAAAAAAAAAAGTTACAGATCCAGTTGCAGTGTGTTCAGACGAACATTTTTTAAGTGGGTCTCGAAGCTCTGCCACTGCATCGCAGTGCTAGCTGCGCCACCAGAGTCTCTGGGTTCGCGCCCAGGCTCTGCCGCAGCCGGCCGCGACCGGGAGGTCCGTTGGCCTAGCGTCGTCCGGGTTAGGGAGGGTTTGGCCGGTAGGGATATCCTTGTCTCATCGCGCTCCAGCGACTCCTGTGGCGGGCCGGGGGCAGTGCGCGCTAGCCAAGGGGGCCATGTGCACGGTGTTTCCTCCGACACATTGGTGCGGCTGGCTTCTGGGTTGGAGGCGCGCTGTGTTAAGAAGCAGTGCGGCTTGGTTGGGTTGTGCTTCGGAGGACGCGTGGCTTTCGACCTTCGTCTCTCCTGAGCCCATACGGGAGTTGTAGCGATGAGACAAGATAGTAATTACTAGCGATTGGATACCACGAAGAAAAGGGGATAAAAGGATGGAGTGAAAAAGTACGGTGCTTAAAGACACACAAAGCCTGCAATGGCATTGCCATTATCTCCAGGCCGTGCAGAGTTCAACGAGATGCCCCGCTTGACCGTAGCTAGCTCGGTCTGAGTGCAGCGACAGGGACAAGAAGAAGGACCCAAATGACCCTTTGACCTCAATTTCATATTTTTTTGCTTTTGGGAGACAGAGAGAGAACCGTTAAGGTTAGAAGCACAATTTGACCTCAGGAACATTCCTAAGGTCCTCCCGATCTGTGCAAGCCTAACATTGACCGTGTGGCATTAACCCTTAATAGTTAAAAGAAGGTGTTTACATCAAACAGTTTACAATGACATGTCTCCCCATAGGAATACATTGCCTGCTCCCCTAAATTCAACCTGAAGCCTATGTGGGTTAATAATGCCTTATGAACCTGTCTTCGATAACAATCCATCAGGCCACTATGAGGTCTACCTGTGTCGATTCTAAGCTTCCTGGAGCAACCGGAAGTGGTTAAATCACCCTAAAAGTGTTTGCCATACCCAACCTGCAGTTTGAGAGAAATAGTGCATTCAACCCTATGTAAATCAGTGAGTTCTTAACGTATAGACTTAAAACTCAGGATTCTGTAAAAGCCCACTCCAATGAGGATATGTGTTTACTTTCAGCTTCCTGTGCCAACCGGAAGTGCCATAATTGGTGTCAAAAGGGCTGTTTCGAAGGGTTAAAAAAGTCAAATCTTTCCAAAACTTAATATATGTGAATAGGCAACCCTCATGAACTGTAAATCAGTCATTCATCCCATCAGATTTCAAGGAAAAATTTACACACCCACACAGAAAGGATGGAGTGACACACTGAGGGGCTTAGAGGCAGACAGTGCCTGCAATAGTTACTTTTGTTTGAACTTTTAAAGAACCGTCAGACCTAGAGTTCTGAAACTTTACAAACCTGTTCTAGAGCTCAGGTCGATTAAGCACGGTGAGTTATGTGGCTCTAGAAGGTTCTCGGACCGATAAAAAGCCTCGGTGCATTTGCATTGACTTCAATTCATTTTGAGCATTACAAAATGGTGACATTTAGAAAAGTCCCAGAGTTGCAAGACTAGGTGCATTGAAACCGGCTCGGCCCATAGAGACGGACCCCGACATTTCTGTCCGATAGCTCATTCAAGGACCCCGTAGCAAGGCATGGAAAAAAGTGGAATTTCAGCACCAATTAAGGTTTTGCTCGGGCACCGAATGACCTATCGAGCCGAAACTTGGGATTCGAGGTCGCCTCACATAGGGCTAAACATAATGTGAAAACTGGACCCGCAGCTAGAACATAACTACGTATTATTTGTTTTATTATGGTTTAAATGGAAGGCGCTGTGAATTTTGGGCCTGCTCTGAAATATGTGATAGTTGGCTTCTAAACGAGTTGGAAAAAGTGAGTTTGGAGTCAGATGGTATCAGTTTGGTGTCTGAAAATATCTAATTGGCTGATGGACACTGACTTGCTAGTTGACTTTTGTGCATTTGCAATATGTTTCAACAGTGAAAAACCACCAAAATAGCATTCTGAAATCACCACTAAAAATGACATCACCATAGCCGTGCCGAGTTCAACGAGATGCCCCGCTTGACCGTAGCTTGCTCGGTCTGAGCGCAGCGACAGTGACAAGAAGATGACCCTTGACCTACATTTCAAGTCTTTTGCTTTTGGGAGACAGAGAGAGAACCGTTAAGGTTTAGAAGCACAATTTGACCTCAGGAACGTTCCTAAGGTCTCTGTGCAAGCCTAACATTGACCGTGTGGCATTAACCCTTAACAGTTAAAAGAAGGTGTTTACATCAAACAGTTTACAATGACATCTCACCCCATAGGAACACATTGCCTGCACCCCTAAATTCAACCTGAAGCCTATGTGGGTTATGAATGTCTTATGAACCTGTCTTCAATGACAATCCATCAGGCCACTATGAGGTCTACCTGTGTCGATTCTAAGCTTCCTGGAGCAACCGGAAGTGGTTAAATCACCCTAAAAGTGTTTGCCATACCCAACCTGCAGTTTGAGAGAAATAGTGCATTCAACCCTATGTAAATCAGTGAGTTCTTAACGTATAGACTTAAAACTCAGGATTCTGTAAAAGCCCACTCCAATGAGGATATGTGTTTACTTTCAGCTTCCTGTGCCAACCGGAAGTGCCATAATTGGTGTCAAAAGGGCTGTTTCGAAGGGTTAAAAAAGTCAAATCTTTCCAAAACTTAATATATGTGAATAGGCAACCCTCATGAACTGTAAATCAGTCATTCATCCCATCAGATTTCAAGGAAAAATTTACACACCCACACAGAAAGGATGGAGTGACACACTGAGGGGCTTAGAGGCAGACAGTGCCTGCAATAGTTACTTTTGTTTGAACTTTTAAAGAACCGTCAGACCTAGAGTTCTGAAACTTTACAAACCTGTTCTAGAGCTCAGGTCGATTAAGCACGGTGAGTTATGTGGCTCTAGAAGGTTCTCGGACCGATAAAAAGCCTCGGTGCATTTGCATTGACTTCAATTCATTTTGAGCATTACAAAATGGTGACATTTAGAAAAGTCCCAGAGTTGCAAGACTAGGTGCATTGAAACCGGCTCGGCCCATAGAGACGGACCCCGACATTTCTGTCCGATAGCTCATTCAAGGACCCCGTAGCAAGGCATGGAAAAAAGTGGAATTTCAGCACCAATTAAGGTTTTGCTCGGGCACCGAATGACCTATCGAGCCGAAACTTGGGATTCGAGGTCGCCTCACATAGGGCTAAACATAATGTGAAAACTGGACCCGCAGCTAGAACATAACTACGTATTATTTGTTTTATTATGGTTTAAATGGAAGGCGCTGTGAATTTTGGGCCTGCTCTGAAATATGTGATAGTTGGCTTCTAAACGAGTTGGAAAAAGTGAGTTTGGAGTCAGATGGTATCAGTTTGGTGTCTGAAAATATCTAATTGGCTGATGGACACTGACTTGCTAGTTGACTTTTGTGCATTTGCAATATGTTTCAACAGTGAAAAACCACCAAAATAGCATTCTGAAATCACCACTAAAAATGACATCACCATAGCCGTGCCGAGTTCAACGAGATGCCCCGCTTGACCGTAGCTTGCTCGGTCTGAGCGCAGCGACAGTGACAAGAAGATGACCCTTGACCTACATTTCAAGTCTTTTGCTTTTGGGAGACAGAGAGAGAACCGTTAAGGTTTAGAAGCACAATTTGACCTCAGGAACGTTCCTAAGGTCTCTGTGCAAGCCTAACATTGACCGTGTGGCATTAACCCTTAACCTGTTTAGGCCAGGGGTGCCGCTAGCGGCACTCCTCCCACATTCCATTGAAAAGGCAGAGCGGCAAATTCAAAAAAAAAATTCTTTGAAATATTTAACTTTCACACATTAACAAGTCCAATACAGCTAATGAAAGATACAGATCGTGTGAATCCAGCCAACATGTCCGATTTTTTAAATGTTTTACAGGGAAGACACAATATGTAAATCTATTAGCTAAACACCTTAGCAAAAGACACCATTTTTTCTTTGTCCACCAACACCACTAGCTATCACCAATTCGGCCAAATAAAGATATTGATAGCCACTAACCAAGAAAAAACCTCATCAGATGACAGTCTGATAACATATTTATGGTATAGGATAGGTTTTGTTAGAAAAATGTGCATATTTCAGGTATAAATCATAGTTTACAATTGCACCCACCGTCACAACTCGACTAGAATAAATACATAGAGCAACGTGTATTACCTAATTACTAATCATAAAACATTTCGTAAAAATACACAGCATACACTAATCGAAAGAGACAGATCCTGTGAATACAGACAATATTTCAGATTTTCTAAGTGTCTTACAGCGAAAACACAATAAATCGTTATATTAGCATAGCACATGTGCAAACATTACCAGAGCATTGATTCTAGCCAAAGAGAGCGATAACGTCAACATCGCCAAAATATATAAATTTTTTCACTAACCTTCTCAGAATTCTTCAGATGACACTCCTGTAACATCATATTACAACATACATATAGAGTTTGTTCGAAAATGTGCATATTTAGCCACCAAAATCATGGTTAGACAATGACAAAAGTTGCCCAGCTGGTCAGAAAATGTCGTGCGACATATTAGACAGTGATCTAGTCGTATACATAAATACTCATAAACGTGACTAAAAAATATAGGGTGGACAGCGATTGATAGACAATTTAATTCTTAATACAATCGCTGATTTACATTTTTTAAATTATCCTTACTTTTCAATACAGTTTGCGCCAAGCGAAGCTACATCTAACAAAATGGCGGCATAAGCGATTAACATTTTTCGACAGAAACACGATTTATCATAATAAATTGTTCTTACTTTGAGCTGTTCTTCCATCAGAATCTTGGGCAAAGAATCCTTTCTTGGGTCTAATCGTCTTTTGGTCGAAAGCTGTTCTCTTGCTATGTGGAAATGCCCACTGCGTTCGGCATGAACTGGAAACGTGCCCAGAAGTTCAAAGTGTCTCAGAAATAAATGTCCCAAAATCGCACTAAACGGATATAAATTGCTATAAAACGGTTTAAATTAACTACCTTATGATGTCTTTAACACCTATTACAAGTAAAAACATGACCGGAGAAATATTACTGGCTACACTAAAGCTTGGAAAAAGAGCAGGTCGGTGTCCACCGTGCGTCCGGCGCAGCTGGAAAAGGGAAACTACCTACACGTTGTTCTGTTTTATAGAGGCTGTGATTGCGCAATCGACTCCATTCAAAGCGTCATCACGTAAAGACATCCAGGGGAAGACGTAAGCAGTGTTTGTATCCTCATAGCATTCACAGGGACCTTTAAACTGACTCCAGATCAGGGGCCAAGATGTGTGAAATCTGACTCCATGTCAGGGAAAGTGCTGTAGAATGAGTTCTGTTCCACTCAGAGACAAAATTTCAACGGCTATAGAAACTAGAGAGTGTTTTCTATCCAATAATAATAATAATATGCATATTGTATGAGCAAGAATTGAGTAGGAAGCCGTTTAAAAATTACACGATTTCCAGAAAAAGTGACAACAGCACCCCCTATCCCAATGAAGTTAACAGTTAAAAGAAGGTGTTTACATCAAACAGTTTACAATGACATCTCACCCCATAGGAACACATTGCCTGCACCCCTAAATTCAACCTGAAGCCTATGTGGGTTATGAATGTCTTATGAACCTGTCTTCAATGACAATCCATCAGGCCACTATGAGGTCTACCTGTGTCGATTCTAAGCTTCCTGGAGCAACCGGAAGTGGTTAAATCACCCTAAAAGTGTTTGCCATACCCAACCTGCAGTTTGAGAGAAATAGTGCATTCAACCCTATGTAAATCAGTGAGTTCTTAACGTATAGACTTAAAACTCAGGATTCTGTAAAAGCCCACTCCAATGAGGATATGTGTTTACTTTCAGCTTCCTGTGCCAACCGGAAGTGCCATAATTGGTGTCAAAAGGGCTGTTTCGAAGGGTTAAAAAAGTCAAATCTTTCCAAAACTTAATACACTGCTCAAAAAAATAAAGGGAACACTTAAACAACACAATGTAACTCCAAGTCAATCACACTTCTGTGAAATCAAACTGTCCACTTAGGAAGCAACACTGATTGACAATAAATTTCACATGCTGTTGTGCAAATGGAATAGACAAAAGGTGGAAATTATAGGCAATTAGCAAGACACCCCCAATAAAGGAGTGATTCTGCAGGTGGTGACCACAGACCACTTCTCAGTTCCTATGCTTCCTGGCTGATGTTTTGGTCACTTTTGAATGCTGGCGGTGCTCTCACTCTAGTGGTAGCATGAGACGGAGTCTACAACCCACACAAGTGGCTCAGGTAGTGCAGCTCATCCAGGATGGCACATCAATGCGAGCTGTGGCAAGAAGGTTTGCTGTGTCTGTCATTGTAGTGTCCAGAGCATGGAGGCGCTACCAGGAGACAGGCCAGTACATCAGGAGACGTGGAGGAGGCCGTAGGAGGGCAACAACCCAGCAGCAGGACCGCTACCTCCGCCTTTGTGCAAGGAGGAGCACTACCAGAGCCCTGCAAAATGACCTCCAGCAGGCCACAAATGTGCATGTGTCAGCATATGGTCTCACAAGGGCTCTGAGGATCTCATCTCGGTACCTAATGGCAGTCAGGCTACCTCTGGCGAGCACATGGAGGGCTGTGCGGCCCCACAAAGAAATGCCACCCCACACCATGACTGACCCACCGCCAAACCGGTCATGCTGGAGGATGGTGCAGGCAGCAGAACGTTCTCCACGGCGTCTCCAGACTCTGTCACGTCTGTCACATGTGCTCATGTGCTCAGTGTGAACCTGCTCTCATCTGTGAAGAGCACAGGGTGCCAGTGGCGAATTTGCCAATCTTGGTGTTCTCTGGCAAATGCCAAACGTCCTGCACGGTGTTGGGCTGTAAGCACAACCCCCACCTGTGGACGTCGAGCCCTCATACCACCCTCGTGGAGTCTGTTTCTGACCGTTTGAGCAGACACATGCACATTTGTGGCCTGCTGGAGGTCATTTTGCAGGGCTCTGGTAGTGCTCCTCCTTGCACAAAGGCGGAGGTAGCGGTCCTGCTGCTGGGTTGTTGCCCTCCTACGGCCTCCTCCACGTCTCCTGATGTACTGGCTTGTCTCCTGGTAGCGCCTCCATGCTCTGGACACTACGCTGACAGACACAGCAAACCTTCTTGCCACAGCTCGCATTGATGTGCCATCCTGGATGAGCTGCACTACCTGAGCCACTTGTGTGGGTTGTAGACTCCGTCTCATGCTACCACTAGAGTGAGAGCACCGCCAGCATTCAAAAGTGACCAAAACATCAGCCAGGAAGCATAGGAACTGAGAAGTGGTCTGTGGTCACCACCTGCAGAATCACTCCTTTATTGGGGGTGTCTTGCTAATTGCCTATAATTTCCACCTTTTGTCTATTCCATTTGCACAACAGCATGTGCAATTTATTGTCAATCAGTGTTGCTTCCTAAGTGGACAGTTTGATTTCACAGAAGTGTGATTGACTTGGAGTTACATTGTGTTGTTTAAGTGTTCCCTTTATTTTTTTGAGCAGTGTATATGTGAATAGGCAACCCTCATGAACTGTAAATCAGTCATTCATCCCATCAGATTTCAAGGAAAAATTTACACACCCACACAGAAAGGATGGAGTGACACACTGAGGGGCTTAGAGGCAGACAGTGCCTGCAATAGTTACTTTTGTTTGAACTTTTAAAGAACCGTCAGACCTAGAGTTCTGAAACTTTACAAACCTGTTCTAGAGCTCAGGTCGATTAAGCACGGTGAGTTATGTGGCTCTAGAAGGTTCTCGGACCGATAAAAAGCCTCGGTGCATTTGCATTGACTTCAATTCATTTTGAGCATTACAAAATGGTGACATTTAGAAAAGTCCCAGAGTTGCAAGACTAGGTGCATTGAAACCGGCTCGGCCCATAGAGACGGACCCCGACATTTCTGTCCGATAGCTCATTCAAGGACCCCGTAGCAAGGCATGGAAAAAAGTGGAATTTCAGCACCAATTAAGGTTTTGCTCGGGCACCGAATGACCTATCGAGCCGAAACTTGGGATTCGAGGTCGCCTCACATAGGGCTAAACATAATGTGAAAACTGGACCCGCAGCTAGAACATAACTACGTATTATTTGTTTTATTATGGTTTAAATGGAAGGCGCTGTGAATTTTGGGCCTGCTCTGAAATATGTGATAGTTGGCTTCTAAACGAGTTGGAAAAAGTGAGTTTGGAGTCAGATGGTATCAGTTTGGTGTCTGAAAATATCTAATTGGCTGATGGACACTGACTTGCTAGTTGACTTTTGTGCATTTGCAATATGTTTCAACAGTGAAAAACCACCAAAATAGCATTCTGAAATCACCACTAAAAATGACATCACCATAGCCGTGCCGAGTTCAACGAGATGCCCCGCTTGACCGTAGCTTGCTCGGTCTGAGCGCAGCGACAGTGACAAGAAGATGACCCTTGACCTACATTTCAAGTCTTTTGCTTTTGGGAGACAGAGAGAGAACCGTTAAGGTTTAGAAGCACAATTTGACCTCAGGAACGTTCCTAAGGTCTCTGTGCAAGCCTAACATTGACCGTGCGGCATTAACCCTTAACAGTTAAAAGAAGGTGTTTACATCAAACAGTTGACAATGACATCTCACCCCATAGGAACACATTGCCTGCACCCCTAAATTCAACCTGAAGCCTATGTGGGTTATGAATGTCTTATGAACCTGTCTTCAATGACAATCCATCAAGCCACTATGAGGTCTACCTGTGTTGATTCTAAGCTTCCTGGAGCAACCGGAAGTGATAAAATCACCCTAAAAGTGTTTTGCCATACCCAACCAGCAGTTTGTGATATATAGTGCATTCAACCCTGTGTAAATCAGTCAGTTCTTAACGTATAGACTTAAAACTCAGGATTCTGTAAAAGCATACCCCGATCAGGATATGTATTTACTTATAGCTTCCTGTGCCAACCGGAAGTGCCTTAAAATGGGGTCATAGGTGCTGTTTCGAAGGTTTAAAAAAGTCAGATCTTTCCAGAACTTTAAATGTGTGAATCGGTCAACCCTCATGAACTGTAAATCAGTAATTTCGCTAAACAGATGTCAAAGAAAAGCTCTCTCACACACACACACACACACACACACACACACACACACACACACACACACACACACACACACACACACACACACAAACACACACACACACACACACACACACACACACACAGCAAGGATGGAGTGAAAAAGTATGGTGCTTAAAGACACACAGAGCCTTAAATGCTTTTAGGGGGGATCCAGACTTCCATACCCGCTCTGGGAGCGCTATACTACCGCCCCAAATCAATGGGTGCTGGCCTGAGTGATTTATGGAGGTTTTCAAAAAATATTCTGTTTTTTCTTCTGGAAAATATTTTATGTTTTTTCTTCTCGAGTCAATGGCCTGAGTGATTTATGGAGGTTTTCAAAAAATATTCTAAGTCCAAACTTTTCATGCACCTGGTATTTTTTTGGGGTTACCAGGCGTCATTTTTCAAAACGGTTGAAATTGCTTTTAGGGGGCATCCAGAGTGTCACATGACCGGATGAGGTAACTATTCTTGTTCTTCTTGTAACTTTCCGGTAGGCTAGAAGCTTTCCGGTGTTTTGCTGCTCGACACAGGTCGACGCAGGTATTGCACTTGATTTATCGTTATCGTAACCGTAGGTGCAGCCAAGTGGAAATACGAAAGCTTTCTAGCTATTTCGCACTGACGGTAATTTGAACACAAGAACGTTTCTAGTGAAAAGGTGCTTACACTCAGAGCCATGTATTTACACTCAGCCACCCTAGCCTTATTACGGGTTAACGTTTTGGTAATTTTGGTTGGCCAACAAAATGTTTCCCCAAATGTTATACGAAAAAAAAATGTTTTGTTATTGATGGACAATGGCAAGGCTGCCATTGTATTTTCAGTTACATTCTGTTCAATAAAAATGGTTTACACGTTTATTTTTTAAGAAATACATGGAACTACAACCGAATAAAACACCATTAACCATCATGCATTGCTTACATTCATTCTATCCTGAAAAGTCTGTTCAGAAAAATCGAAAACAGTACATATAGGCATAAAACCACAATGTTTTAATAGGGATTAAATAAAGACAATATATATATAACCTCTTATGGTTAAATGGTTAAAAAAAAGACAAAATATCTATATATTCATAACGTAAAATAAATAAATACAGGCGATCGCGTCTATGGTTGTTGCAACGGCTTGTGTGTCGCCTACTGGTTAAATTCGTGTCTTTTCGCACGAATTAAGTAGCACAGAAATTCGTGTATTTTCGCACGAATTAAGTAGCACAGAAATTCGTGTATTTTCAAACGAATTGAACCACCCCAAAAATGCACAAAAACGCACGAAATCTGCTGAAATACATGTTGTACATATATGCGCGAATTGAATGTGAGGCTGGGCTGTTCTATCGTATGTAATGAATCCAAGCAGTACATCTCTCCACAATAGTGTAAAATCTTCATGAATGTGTTCATTATAAATCTACTGATGTCTTGCCACAGTTTTCTTACATGAATACAATGCCAAAAAAGATGCAACACTGTTTCTGGGTGGTCATTACAAAAGGAGCAATTTGAGTTGATGTTTTCCTTAAACTTCTTCATATAGTGGTTGGCAGGATAATATTTATGAATAATTTAAAGGAAACTTCCTTAATTTTGTTAACAAGTAGGTATGTGTGTGGCAACATCCAAACTTTTTTCCAACAGATATTATCAATAAATCCATTCCAATAAGGCATGACATAAGGTATAGATACAACATCCTGCTGAAACACGGTTTGTATTGCTCTGTTGTTGAATGGACCAAAAGAGAAACAAATCTTTCCTACTGATGAGTCAACAGGGTCAATAGAAGATAGGCTCTGAGGGTCAGGTCTTGACACGTTCCTGAATAACAGAGCAACACCTGAGGGAATGGCGTCTAAAACAATTGCAAAATCTTTAGGTGTTACAGGGACCTTGTAAAGTGATAAGAATTCCTTATAACTGAGTAAAAGACCCTCTGCATTTACCATTTGGATAACCAATAGGATATTATTTCGGAACCAATATTCTAAAAACAAAGAAGTATTTTTATACAATATATCCCGATTATTCCATATATAATATCTGTGTGGAGAAAAATTGTGTTTATAAATTAAGGACCATGACAAGAAAACCTGCCGATGAAAAGCAGAAAGGAATTTTGTCACTGGAATTTTGTCAATATTATAATTGCAAAACAACATGAAGTTAAGGCCACCAAAAGTAGAGAAGACATTATGAGGAATAAAATTCCAGATAGAAGTGGGTCTTCTTAGGAATTGTTTTATCCAATTGATCTTAAAAGTATTATTTAAAGTAGTAAAGTCCAGAAAATTCAGTCCACCATTCTCATAAGTGTTCATTACAACAGTTTTCCTAATGTAATGGGTACGGTTTCTCCAAAGAAAGTTGAAAAGCATCTGGTCTATCTCCTTGCTTATTTTACTGTCAAGATATAAAGATAGAGCGCCATATGTCAGTCTAGAGATACCTTCGGCCTTGGTTATTAGGACTCTACCTTTTAAAGATAAGTCCCTCTGTAGCCATTGATTTAGCTTCTTCTGGGTATTTTTAATAAGAGGGTTAAAATTTAGTAAGCCTCTAGACTTCTGATCCTTTATAATGGTTATGCCTAAATATGTAAGTTCTTCTTTTACTGGAATACCATAATATGAAGGTGTCACACAATCTTTGACAGCTATGAGTTCACATTTATTAATGTTAAGGTATAGACCAGACGCTTTGGAAAAGGATTGTATCACATTGATCGATATGGGAATTTGGTTAGCGTCTTTCAGAAAAAGTGTAGTATCATCAGCCAGCTGGCTTATAATAATTTCTTTACCAGCTATGGAAATACCTTGTACAGGACTATTATTTAAAGAATTTGCAAGAAGTTGGGTGATTAATAAAAACAGGTACGGGGAGATAGGACAACCTTGCCTAATTCCTCTCTTTAGCTCAAATCTAGGTGAGGTGCCATATTTCAATTTGATAGAGCTGTTACCATTTGCATAGAGAGTCTTAATAGCCTTACAGAAAAAATCCCCAAAGCCAAGTCTCTCAAGGGAGTGGAAGAGAACCTGATGCTCTACTGTGTCAAATGCTTTATAAAAATCAAAAAATAATATGAAGCTATCCTCAGTTATTAGGTCTGAGTAGTCAAGTATGTCTAATACTAGTCTGACATTGTTAGAAATATGTCTATTCCTCATGAAGCCAGACTGTGTTTCATCAATGATTGCATCCAGGACTTCTTTAATTATTTTTGCAAGTAGTAAGGCTAATATCTTATAGTCATTATTAAGAAGACAAATTGGATGCCAGTTATCGATGAGCAGCACTTATTTTTTAGGCTTAGGTATCAGTGTTATTAATCCCTGACTCATTGTAGGAGGGAAAACATTGTTTTTAATACTCTAAAAAGACTTCAAATAGGAAGGGAGCTATTTGTTCAGAAAATAATTTGTACAATTCTGATGTAATTCCATCAACACCTGGTGATTTATTGTTCTTTAGATGTTTGATAGACTCTATAATCTCTTCAACTTTGATGGGTTCATCACAATGTTTAGATTCTATATCACTGATAGAGTGAACATTATTCAGTGAGTTAAAAAACACATCTGTGGATTCCTGACAGTACGTAGAGCTATACAATTTTCTGTAAAAATTGCTACAGTATTTAGCGATTCATTTTTGGTCATCTGTAATATCACCATCAATGTTTAATTTATGGATAGTGTTATTTTTAGAGTGAAATTTCTCAAGTCTAAAGAAATAGGACGAATTCTGTTCTCCCTCCTAAATCCATTTTTCCTAGATCTAATAAAGGCTCCTTCTGCTTTTAATCTATATATATATTATCCTGTTTATTTTGTAACTCAATTAGTTCCATAATCTCCTCCCCCGAGAGGCCGGCTGGGGACCTCTGAGAAAGGGAAGTTATCTTAATGATCACCTTTTCCTCCTCAGCTCTTCTGGTCTTAGCAATATTACTACCATATTTTCTAAGGTATTTGGACACCTCAAATTGAAAGAGCTCCCAGTTCTTGCAATAAGATTTATCTTCACGGGCCCTCTCCCAAAAGTGTATACTCGTCAGACGTTATGGAACGTCACTAGAAGTGTCCACTTAATTTGAGGGGTGAGGGGATTGGGTGTGTCATTTAAGTGTTTGGAATGCTGCCAGTGTTTCTCGTTTCTGTTGTTCTCCGTCAGCTTTTCACGTCTTAACCACGCCCATCAACAATCACCCAAAACAAAGATGGCGGCTTGCAGGGAGACGAGACGCAGCTGGAAAATTCACTGTGCATTTGCTGTGTTTATCTTGTTACAACTATTTCCTCTCAACTGTATTTCGGCACCGCTGGAACCCGAAAACGGTATGTTTAATATTCACCATGAAGTTGCCATGGAATATTTATGGTTAGTTTTATGTTGGGAGTAAGCTAGCTTGCTCACAGTTCCAACACGACCAGCTTGTGCCGCCTAGTGACTTGCCAAGGTGTCAGATGACGAGGAACATGGCAGACAATTCTGTCAGAAATATAAGTTATTACGCGTTGAAAACAACTGGGAACTCAGAAATCTCTGATTCTGAGTGTTCAAAACCAGTGGCAACTCGGAAAAAAACGAGCTCCGACTGGGAAAAATCTGAATTCCAACTCGAACTACACGTATATTTTCTCTGAAGGAACATAAAATAACATTAAAGTTAAAAAAAAAGAAATCACTACACATGAATTTAGTTTCAAAGTTAAAGTACTTCAAATAAATATAAGGTCAGGGGTTACAATTGTACAAACCTATGATAGCATTGTAAGAATAGTGTTTTTTGGTTGACTAATTCTAGAGATTTTATTAAATATTGAATTTCAAGTAAAACTATATTGCATTTGGGGACAGATTTCATATACAATTTACGAGAGAATTAAGAAATTAAGGACAAATTCAGTAGTTTTTCATTTGAATAATAACATATTACATCTTTCATTCATTTCATTAATGAAATTAAAACTGTAAATACTTAACTCGCTCCAAATTAACTAGAGTGACACTCATAAATGTGTATAATAGTTTCCCCTTATCACAGAAAAGGCATATGTCCTCTTAAGTCCATGAAGTTATTGCAAGGGTATATTTTGTGCAAGATTTAAAGTACATTTATTTTACTTGATTTGATATAGAACATTTGTGAGGGAGCAACCAAGCTTTCTTCCATTCAATTTCAGTATATGCATTCTGGAAGAATTTCACTCTAGGAGAGATATTGTTCTTCGAGTTAAAGTAATCTTAAGAATGTGTAATTGCATTTCTTATCCAGCAGGGGGCAACCTTCTAACAAATTGTGCATCTATCTTGACATGTTCTCTGAAACACAGATGAGATTTCATTGAGTAAGTCCTCAAGGTATTGCTTTGCATGTAGAATTAAATTCTTTATAATGTACTGGAAGTTATGTTTCTAAGAACTTTCTATAAGAGTATATTTAATCCTTTTATCAAATAAATCAAGGACAAATATAATATTTCTTTCAAACCACTTAGGTAAGAACAAAGACTTGTTTTTAACAACAATATCTTTGTTGTTCCCCAGAAGTGCCTTGTGTGGTGAGAAGTTGTGGACATAATATAGTTTCCAGGCTAAAAGGGCTTGTTCAGGAAATTTGGACAGTTTGATGGGTAATTTTGCTGGAGAATAGTTGCATTTCCACAAATTGAAGACCACCCAATTTCATAAAGATATGACAGGGAATGAAGTACCATATAGATTCAGAGCTAAGCATACATCCTTTTTATCCAGTTTACTTGAAAGGTATTGTTGTTATCAATTAAATCTAGCACTTAAAGCCCACCATCAGCTCTTTAGTTTGATATTAGACTTAAGTTTGTTTGTTTTTAAAATAAAGTCTAGGAAAGTTTCGTTGATATCCTTGCTGGTTTGATCAGCTCCAAATAGCGATAGAGCAGGGTAGATAACGTCAGACCCTCTGCTTTGGACAATAAAACCCTTCCAGTAATAGAGGTCACGCAGGAACCAGTTATTAAAGAGGGATTTAGTTTTCTTTAATCTCTGAGAGAATTTGAGATGTTGATGGAAAATGTTTTTTTGCCATGTGCACCCCTAAATATTTCACAGTCTTTTACTGGAATATTCAACAGATTGGTAATTTGAGTTATGTATGGATAATATTTCACATTTATTGAAGTTAAGATCCAGAGCAGAAGAGAATGATTTTATAATAAGTGCAATAGCAACTTGATCCTTGTCTTTTAGAAACAGAGCTGTATTGTCTGCTAATTTAGATTTGTATTTATTTTCCAAATATTGAAATACCTTTTTAATTCAGGGTTGTTTAAAATGCTAGTAGATAGTAATTCTACAACTAAAAGGAATAAGAAAGCTGAAATAGGGCAACCCTGCCATACACTATGGTGAATATGAAATATTTGAGATGTTTTACGATTAATCAGAATAGAACTATTCATATCTTTATAAAACCTATTGATAACAGAGACAAAGCTAGTCCCGAAACCAGAAGTGTACAACATATGTTTTAGGAATTTGTGTTCAATTGTATCAAATGTTTACAAAATTCGAGGAATAAAATAGCCTTTGAGTCAATTGAATCAGCGTAATCAAGTCTAAAACTGACCTAATGTTACAGCTGATCCGGCGACCTTTCATGAAACCCGTTTGGGTTTCATTAATGAGGTGGTTTAGGCCCATTTTTAAGTCTATTAGCATATGCAAACATAATATGTATTTAATAATTTAATAGGTCTCAAATGATCTATGAAAAGGGGATCTTTATCAGGTTTTGGTATCAAGGAAATAAGCCCTTGTTTCATGCTAGTAATCATCACCGCTAGACATTCTTGGAACATGTTGAATACTGGTCCCTCTAAATGTCCAGAAAGACCATCTGTTCCAGGTGCTTTGCCCTTCTTCATAGATTTAAGAGCATCTCTAATCTCTACTACAGAAAACTCATCTTCACATATGGACCTGAACTCATCAGAAATAATTGGAACATGATCATGGACATGTTCCATAAAATGTTCACATTCTATTAAAATTAGATTTATACAGATTTTCATAGAAAGAATACACAAAGCTAGAGATGATCTTGGGGGTCTTTACACAAGGCATTGTCAATATTTAATGTAGAAAGAGATTGTCTCTTCTAGTTCCTTTTTTCAAGGGCAAAAAATTAGCTTGTTTTTCTAACCCTCAACCCATTTTTAGCTCTTTAGCTAACTCAATGTACATTTGCTATGTTTCTTCCTCTGCTGTAAGGGTATCCCTTTCTAAAATACTTTTTTATTTATTAAGTGTAATGGTGATATCTTACTTTTGAATTTAAATATTTCTCAATTACTTTCAGGCTTTGGTTCTAAATCATTTGAAATAAACAAGTCTATGATCAAGTTATTTATGCTGTTGTTAAAAACTGGATCATTTAAGAGTGAATTATTATGTTTCCGGAATCCTCGAATGCCATTGGATTTTTCAAAACATTCTAACTTCAATAATATCATTTTATGATCAGTCAAAGGAGCATGTTTGACTTGTTGTACATACTGTAAAAGTGGGGGAGAAATGAAACGGATACTTTCTAGATCTGACCATCATTGACCTATTACACCAGGTGTATTCATTTAAGTTTGTGTTAAAGAAGCGCCATGGTTCAATCACTGTCAGTTTACTGCAAAATGAGGTGATGTTACTATTCTGAGATCTTTGAGCTAGTCTAGTTGGAAATCTATCTAAAGAGTTATGAGGTGTTTCATTAAGTCTCCAGCTATTATAAGCCATGTATTTGTATACTTGTTTTGCAGCTCAGTAAGCTTATCAGCAAGATCCAAAAATAAAGTCTTATTTGAGGTGTGAGAATCAAATAACATTTTATTGGTCACATACACACATTTAGCAGATGTTATTGCGGGTGTCGCAAAATGCTTGTTCCTAGCTCCAACAGTGCAGTAATATCTATCAATTGTACACATTGCATATAATATAACAATCATTATTTAGATTGGAGATTAATGTCTTCCATATTTGGACACACAATACTTTGAAATATCACCTCTAAACTTATGAAGCAATATCATAGTGCCAGCTGAGTGGTTAGACCCCTGACTAATAAACAGTATTTCCCCATTGTGATTTCCAAAAACTAGAATCTGAATCGCAGGACTGAGTCTCCTGGAGTAGAGTGAAATCTACATTTAGTGTTTTGTAAACCCCTGCGTTTGGAGATACAATATTTAGTGCATTGAATTCAAAACGTTGCCTAACCTGACAGAAATAAGAAAACAAATACAGTGTAGTGATATGAATAACTAGTTGAACTAGTAGGCTAGGTAGCTGTTAAGAGAATTTTGTTCTCCAGGTACATAACCCAATTTAATTATATTACTCAGTCTGCAAACCAGAATTTGTAAGATCCTGGTTGAATGAAACAGACGGAGGCCCAGCTAAAAGATAGTCAAAAAGGTTTATTCACGGGAACGTTCTAAAGTCAAGAATACAAAACAATAAATTTTATACTGACTTCTCACGCCCACACATTCACAACCATACGCACACACATACACACAAACAGACGCACACATATACACACAAACAGATGCACACACATGTCCTGCTACCCAGCTGACAGAGATTAGTGACCTTGTCCTTGAGACGTACTCCCTGTTCTCTCCCAAATCTCTAGTCAGGTCGGCACCAAGCTCAGACAGTCTGTGTTTAAAATACCATAAAGACATATTGTCTTTACCCTAATTCTGACTAGGACTACACATTTATTGATTATGATTTTATACATTCTAATCAATTCCATTACATTCTAATCAATTCCATATGTTTCAGGGCGGAATATTCTAATCATTCAATTAACAGATAATTCTCAACTAACAGTAGCTAGTAAGGAAACCTGCGCTTAGAGAGAACTGGACTACCCTAAACCGAGGTAGTTGTGATCAATCCGATGAACCCGTATTCACATTTACCAACCTGGTGATTATAAAACAGGGTGAATATAAAAATGACAATCGACTTATTACTCAAGGAATTTAGCTAATTCAACGTTTTCATTTGACTTAGAAAGAATAGGACGACATAGATTAAGTCAATGTAGCTATATACCTGAGCACAGCGTTTTCAAAACATTTAGTACAATCATGACATTCACTTGACGTCCTGGCAATCCATCTTCTTTCCATCAATAAATGCAGAAGGGCTGCTGAAAGATGCTCTCTTCCCTTCTCTTGCATTTTTTTTACCACGAGGTCAACGTTTTCCCCTTGCAGCAGCATCTTCTGGAGTGAGAGCCTCTTTGATGTGTAGTTTATTCTCCATGAGAAGCCTGGACTCCTTGGCTTCTTTCCGACAACACTGTAGATTCTCGTTGTGAACCGCATGATGGTTGTCCGCGGAGATCCGTCGTCCCTTCACTTTCCCAGGCAGTGCACCACGTCGATGATGTCCGGGAGCTTGTCTCGAATCCTGGGTGCTACTTTGCCGAGGATGTCGATGAAAACGCTCCGCATGTTCTTCCCGTCTTCTTCTCGCGCCCCATGCAGTTTCAGGTTCCATCTCCGGCGCTGGACTTCCATGACATTCTGTCGCAGTTGGAATTCTGTCGCAGCTGGAGATTTCACCTGTTGCAGTTTCTGTATTTCAGCTTCCATTGTCAGTATTTTTTTCACTATGGGTTGACACCTGATTGAGGAGCTGCTGCACAGTGGCTGAGAGCGACTCCATTGATTTGAAAATAGTCTGTCTTTTCAATGATGGCCAGTTTCTCAAAGATGGCCTTGAGAATGTCAGGGTTGGCAGAACAATTTGACTGCCCTGTATTTGGTAGGAGGGCTCTTACTCGGCGTCGGTGGCAGTGGTGAAAATAAGGATTCTTTTGCCATGAGTTCTGGAAAGTCTTCACGTGGGCTGCATGCTTTTGTTTCGCTGCTAGCATCTGAGGGGGCAAACTACCTACCACCCAAGACAGCTACAGCACTCGATGTCACAAAGGCCAAAAAGATAATCAAGGACAACAACCACCCGAGCCACTGCCTGTTCACCCCGCTACCATCCAGAAGGTGAGGTCAGTACAGGTGCATCAAAGCTAGGACCGAGAGACTCAAAAACAGCTTTGATCAAGGCCATCACTGTTAAACAGCAATCACTAACTCAGAGAGGCTGCTGCCTACATAGACTCATATCACTGGCCACTTTAATAAATGGACCACTAGTCACTTTAAACAGTGCCACTTTAATAATGTTAACATATCTTACATTACTCATATGTATATACTGTACCTTATACCATCTATTGCACCTTGCCTATGCCGCTTGGCCATCCATATATTTATCTTTACATATTCTTATTCCATCCCTTGAGACTTGTTTGTGTATAAGGTAGTTGTTGGGGAATTGTCTGACAAGTAATCTAACATTACTGCACTGTCAGAACTAGAAGCACAAGCATTTCGCTACACTCGCATTAACATCTGCTAAATGTGTATGTGACCAATAACATTTGATTTGAGGTGATAAGCATCTGTTCAGCCATGCCTTGCCTTTTTCGGTTTCTTCTGCCCATGTAGTAGTGTGATCACCGCGTTTTCCAATCACCTTCTGTTACTTCAGATAAGTAATCCTTGAATATTGATCATAATCTTCCTAGTTTATTGGGACATACGTTCAAATACACCCGATCAAAGTGATGCCATCTTGGGCCATCTCCACTCGGGCTTCTTTCAAGAGCTCTGAACATCACTGACGTCATGATTTGACCTCTTATTTTCCAGAGTTCCCAGTTGTATTGAATGTGGCGTGGGGTGCTTTCAAAACTGGGAACTCGTGATAAAAACAAGGTCAAATCATTACATCAGTATTAGAGGTGCATGGGTAAAATCACTGGGCAAGCCAAGGCAGTAAAAAAGCCATAGTACAACCTATGTTGTGATATTTGCATGTTTGCGAAATAACTTAGTTCATACGCCACCGTGATATACAAAAAGGCTGCGACAACAAAGACAAGTCAGACAGTGGTGGAATAAATTAAACAAGTGTTTTTGTTTCATCACAAAACCTGAGAGCAACATCTGACAGGTGAAGTCCACAAAGCATGGTCAAGCAAGTTGTTTCCGACAATTTACTAAACTACTGATTTAGAATCATGGCGTTACCGCATGTCAGCACAAAGACAACAGGAGCAATGCGTCTGCTATTCCAGCACAAACATGATCAGATCAACGAGGCTATATATGCTTACTTTAATACACTGAAAAAACGTAAAGATATAAACAATTTAGTCCAATCAATGTTGCTAAATATCATGTGGCTGTCCAAGGTACTGTGCTAGGACAACCCACAGTTGAGCTAAGCTTGCATCAATCAATCAAATGCTACTGCAGCAACATGTCATACTCTTGTTCCAGACAGCATCGGATACAAAGACTACACATACTGAGACAGAGGGGTGCTGTTTCCCTCGCAGGGTTTCTCTGGTTATAGTCAGCCACTTCCGAATTGATAGAAAATTAAGGAAACGCATATTTGGGGAATTATCCCCAAATATCCATGAACTTTAGTTATCTTTAGAAATCAGCTATAGAAAGATGCCAGAGTTTCAGATTTGGAATTCTGATTTGGATAACTGTTAAAAAAGATTTTTCCTAGTCGGTGCTCGTCCCCCCGAGATCCCAGTTATCGTGAACACACTGAAATCTGAGAGTTTCCAGTTGTTTTGAACGCCGCATAATCTTTCATGCATTCTTAACTAACTAATCTGATTAATAGGTCGTTCTATTTGATTCCAATCACTTTTTGACCTCACCCCTTTTATTTGAATGGACCTTTCCATTTCCCCATGGTAGAAGTGGGCAAAGGGACTTTGGACCTGCGTGCCAAAACATTCAGATGGAGTTGCTGTAACATTTTTTTAACCTTTAATTAACTAGGCAAGTCAGTTAAGAACAAATTCTTATTTTTTATGACGGCCTTGGAACAGTGGGTTAACTGCCTTGTTCAGGGGCAGAACGACAGATTTTTATCTTGTCAGCTCGGGGATTTGATCTTGCAACCTTTCGGTTACTAGTCCAACGCTCTAAACACTAAGCTACTTGCCGCCCTGTATGCTGGGAGTCGGGAAGCAAGTACAGGCAGAGAATAATTTGATAAATAAACGAACATAGATAAAAAACACGAGCAGCGTACAGACATGGAACGCAGAGTCAATAACGGCTAGGGAAAGAACCGACGGGAGGGACAGTTTTATAGGGAAGTTAATCAGGCAGGTGATTGAGTCCAGGTGACAGGTGTGCGTAACAATGAGCAGTCTAACTACCTCTCGTGCCGGAGAGTGAGTATATGTGACAGTTGCTCAATGTTGACCGTTTTGCATACCATGTAAAAGCTTGCGAACATTGTACATTTAAATTTTTTTCTGTTGCCTTTAACATCAATTATCTAAACACATTAACATTTTTGCATATGTTGTAGCTTGGACCCTAATTTACATAATCTGAGGTTTATGTGCATTGTGCCCACCATTGGTTAACACAGCATACTCTTGAATACAGGGTGGGTGTCATTTCAAAAATAGAAATATAATGCAGAGACTATTCCTTCAGACCACTGCAATTTAGTTGGTACATGTTAAATTGAACATTTTAAATTACTACCACAAGGATGACCGTCGGTTCACCCACCGTTGAATGTCAAGTTAAATGGAAAGTCTCTTTATTTCTATTATTTGAATCGATTTCTTATGGAATATTGAAAGTGTAATTTAAAGGTAGACTCAGCGAAATTACGTTGCCATGCAGTTATTGCAAGATGCAAGACTTCGCAGATTGCTGAATGTGCACACAAACAAAGAAGTTTGATCTTGACGTCTAGCCATTAATCTAGAAAGTTAGCAAACCAAATGCATAGCTGGGGAGAGTTTATTTTACACATCTTAGATTTGTTATATTTAACTTATAGCTAATAAGCAGTGCTGTAGCATGCAGCTCCTGCGAGGCGGGTTGCCGCCAACCGCACCCAGAAAACAGAATTGAAAATCATACTGTCGGTATTTCGAAATAGATCGTTTATACTGTATAACGGGGTATCGCCCAAGCCTAAATTTATGGTTATTTTCAACCTCTCCTTGTCCCAGTCTTTAATCTCCACATGTCTTCATTCCTGTTCCCAAGAACTCTAATGCTTCATGCCACAATGACTACTGGCCTTTATCACTCACATCTATAATCATTAAGTGATTTTTGTAAGGTTGGTTATGGCATACATCAACTCCATCATCCCAGACATCCTAGAACCACTCCAATTTGCATACCGATCCATCGACAATGCAATCTCAATTGTACCTCACACTGCCCTCATCCACCTAGATAAGAGGAATAGCTATGTGACAATCCCAGGCAGCCGGTGGCACCTTAATTGAGGAGGACAGGCTCATAGTAATGGCTGGAATGGAATAAAATTGAGCATGCCTCCATCCACACCGAAGGGGCTGCAGTGGAGCGGGTCAAGAGCTTCAAGTTCCTCGGTGTCAAATCACTGACGCGCACAGTTGTGAAGAAGGTGGCAAAGGTTTTGTCCTCAATTCTTGATGTTCTACAGCTGCACCATTTGAGAGCATCTTGACTTGCTGCTTCACTGCTTATTATGGCAACAGCACCGCCCTCGATCGCGTGGTGCTAAAGAGGTTGGTGCGGACAGCCCAGTACATTATTGGGGCCGGATTCCCTCCCATCCAAGACCTCTAAATCAGGTGGCGTGAAAGCAAGGAAAATCGTTATACTCCAGCCACAGACTGTTCTCTTTGCTTCCGTACAGCAAGTGGTACCGGTGGATCAAGTCTGGGACCAACCCGTTCCTGAGCAGCTTCTATCCAAAAGTCATTAGACTGCTAAATAGCTAACATAATGTCTACACGGACTGAGTTGACCGTTTATTTTTGCACCGTCTCTATGCACACTCACCGGCCTTTACACTGACACCACACACAACATGCACACTGACTACACACACACACACACACACACACACACACACACACACACACACACACACACACTCCCATACAATCAACATATATGTTGCTGATACTTGGTTTATCATATCCTGATGCCTAGTCACCTTACCCGTATACATATCTACCTTTATCACTCTAGTATCCCTGCACATTGTAAATATGGTATTGGCACTGACCCTGTATATAGGCTAGCTTACTTCTCGTGTTCTTATTTCCTTTATTTCTCATGTGTTTTTGTTCTACCTTTTTATTTTTAGTGCTACATTGATATTGATTACTGCATTGTTGGGTTTTGAGCTAGCAAGAAAGGCATTTCACTGTACGTGTGCACGTGCCATTAACTTGAATCCCAGCTACAGAGAGGTAGTTAGCTAGCTAGTAGCACAATGGATTAGTGTTTAAAATAGTCACTATAGATTACTCTCTTCGGTGTTGGCGAGCTAGCCTGTGTGCGCACAATTTCCAACAAAAATATGACCTTATCTAAGGCAGGCCTATAGCTAGTTTTCTAAGTTTCTTATTTTTTTTTGGTGGGGGGCGGGGTTCTGTCTGCACATGATTTTAATGTCTATTTTTGACTTGACAATGCTGTATTGGAGATTGATATAAAGCTTGTCTTCATGGGAATACTTTATTTTTACATTTTTATTTAACTATGCAAATCAGTTAAGAACAAATTCTTATTTACAATGACGTGCCCCCCCCCCCCCGAACCCGGACAACGCTGGGCCAATTGTGCGCCGCCCTATAGGACTCCCAATAACGGCCAGTTGTGACAACCTGGGAACCAACCAGGGTATGTAGTGATGCCTCTAGCGCTGCAATGCAGTGCCTTAGACCGTTGCGCCACTCAGGAGGCCAGGAATACTTTTCCAATAGCTTCCTTATCGCCTTCTGAAAGTGACTTACAAAAATCATATTTTGAGAAGAGATCACATTTTGCACACATCATCTCTGGCCTTATCGTATCATAGCCAGTCTATGTTCCCTTTGTGTGCCATAGCCGAACTGTTCAGAGTTCCTCTTAGGAGCATTGCTTAATGCCACATTCAGGGAAAGCGATCCCATGTGGCCTGTTTTACAGGCCTCCAAATTGACATTGCATGCTATCCAATATCCATAAGTGTTCTTCTCTGTGAGAAATCTAACCATTATCAACAGTAGCCATACACTGTGTGTGTGTGAGGAGATGCTGGGATTGCCCCAGAGTTTCTTGAGTTACAGAAAGAAAGATTCCATCTGAGGTGTCGTCCTACACCGGTGTTTAACGTGTGAGGAGAGCAGTATTTGTGATGTAGACGTAGGAGAGATTGATGACAGACATTGCAAGAGGGAAGAAATCGTTAGACTTGGGGACATTTCAGTAGACAACATGTTGCGTATTATTTGGATGTCCCTCCCTTTACAAAGTCGACGGAGGATACTTTCCAGTCATTTACTAGTTAAAGAGGGTGTGTTTAGTCGCAAATTAATGTGTAACGAGATCGTTGCGACAAAGGTCTCCCTTTTATTCAATATTTATGCTGGCAGTAGCCTCAGGAATGAATACTCCCTTTCTTCATGGGGACCGCTAACTTAGGGGCGCAATTCCGCCGACTTTCCACACCCAGCTTAACCCTCAGCTTGGACGACGCCTATAAAAGTCCCAGGAGTATAAAATCATGTTGACTCTCTAGTTGAATCGTGTCATTGATTGAGATGGAAGGTGCTAGAACAAACATCCCCCTCAGTAGATGCCCGACTGAACATCTTGTACACTTAGACTGCATATAAATTAAGCTGGTATTTACTGTACACTGCACATTTTTACAGTGAGAAATGTATACTGAAACTCAGAGGGCAAAGAGAAACTAACGGTAGGTTATCTAATACAAAATCATTCAAAGTGATGGCGCAATGACAAACATTACAGATCAGACATAGAATGATAAGATGTGTGTCGTGTAAAATTAGATTAGGCCTATATCACTTGGCTACATTGTTCCACTAAAGATTTCACCACATTTATTTTCAAATCCCCAGTAGACTACAAATCGGTTAAACGCCCACGACTTGTTTTGCAAAGTGTGGAATGTGAACAAATGTTCAAGTGAATGCGGTGATTGTTTTCAATTCCCATTTCTCTCATTTCCAGATTCAGTTGAGGTTCAACCACCTCTGAATCCAGGAGTTGTTGGTTCAGATCACTCCTTGCCTTTGGCAACTGCCAGCAAGGGTGCAGCAACAGCCGACAGCACTGGTACAACAGACAGCAAGGCAGACACAGTAACCAATGACAAAGCTAGAACATCTATCGAGGTTGATGACACAGCAGTCATTAAGGCTGTAACATCAGACGTAAAGGATGCTGCTGCTGCTACACCCAATGAGAGTGCTACGCCTATCAAAGACGCTACCACACCCATCAAGGATGCTACCGCACCTTTAGAAGACGCTACCACACCCATCAAGGATGCTACCACACCTTTAGAAGACGCTACCACACCTTTAGAAGACGCTACCACACCCATCAAGGATGCTACCACACCCATCAAGGATGCTACCACACCCATCAAGGATGCTACCACACCCATCAAGGATGCACCTATCGATGGTGTAACAGCATATGTCGCACCGGCCACCAAAGGGGAGGTTATAGCTGAATCCCCTGCCATTATTAATAAAACAACTGTTGGCAAGGAAGTAGGACGGACTACTGAAGAACTACTTCCCAATCCCACTGATGCAGATGCTGCTGCCGCCTTTACTATGGCTGCAGATCCAGCCATCAGCACCACCACATCCAAGCCCACCCTGGAGAAACCAAGCTCTGCCTCCAACACCAAGCTTGTCGGTCGCATGAACCCTACAGAGGACGAGCAAGAGGACCATCTAGAGTCCCAGGCAGAGATTGACATGTACGACAGAGAAAATGAGGACGATGTCGATGAGGACGGCGACTATGACCCGAGGCCAGCAGTTAAGGCTCCTCTGAACAACGACGAGGAGGACGACATCATGGTGGACGCAGACAATGACCCGGTGGTGCTCAGACCAGCAGAGAATGCTGGGAAGATAGACGTGCGTATGAAGGACACCACCATCTACACCCTCCAGGATGAGGACTCACACTTCTTCTTCCACGTGGTCATCCTGGCCTTCCTGGTGGCCATCGTATACATCACCTACCACAATAAGAGGAAGGTAAGCAGAGGAAGAATACTTTATTAATCCATTCAAGACAGTTGTATTCTGTTGTACTGCACCTCATCTTCAACAAAAATATAAATGCAACAATTTCAAAGATTTTACTGTTACAGTTAATATAAGGATATTGGATATTAGTGGGAACTGGTACACGCTTTCGTACACGTCAATCCAGAGCATCTCAAACATGCTCATTGGGTGACATGTCTAGTAAGTATGCAGGCCATGGAAGATCTGGGACATTTTCAGCTTCCAGGAATTGTGTACATCCTCATCAATCTACACACAATACCCCATAATGACAAATCAAAAACAGATTTAGACATTTTGCAAATTTATAAAAACAATTCACTGAAATATCACATTTACATAAGTGTTCAGACCCTTTACTCAGTACTTTGTTGAAGCACCTTTGGCAGTGATTGCAGCCTAAATTCTTCTTGGGTATGACACTACAAGCTTGGCTCACCTGTATTTGGGGAGTTTCTGCAGATCCAAGCTCTCAGGTTGGATGGGGAGCGTCGCTGCACAGCTATTTTCACTTCTCTCCAGAAATGTTTGATCCGGTTTAAGTCCGGGCTCTGGCTGGGCCACTCACTTTTCCTGAAGTCACTCCTGCATTGTCTTGGCTGTGTTCTTAGGGTCGTTGTCCTGTTGGAAGGTGATCCTTTGCCCAGTCTGAGGTCCTGAGCGCTCTGGAGCAGGTTTTCATCAAGGACCTCTCTGTTCTTTGCTCTGTTCATCTTGGAGGCCACTGAACTTGGGGACCTTCAATGCTGCAGTAATGTTTTGGTACCCTTCCCCAGCTCTACGACACTTCCTTCGACCTCACGGCTTGGTTTTTTCTCTGACATGCACTGTCAACTGTGGGACCTTATATAGACGTGTGTGTGTGCCTTTCCAAATCATGTCCAATCAATTGAATTGATCACAGGTGGACTCCAATCAAGTTGTAGAAACATCTCAAGGATGATCAATGGAAACAGGATGCACCTGAGCTCAGATTCACATCTCATAGCAAAGATTCTGAATATTTATGTATTATTATTTTATATTTAACAAACATTTCTAAAAACCTGTTTTCGCTTTGTCATTATGGGGTATTGTGTGTAGATTGACGAGGAAAAAATTGTATTTAATACATTTTAGAATAAGGCTGTAACGTAACAATGTGGAAAAAGTCAAGGGGTCTGTATACTTTCCGAATGCACTGTAGAAAATGCACATTAGATTGGAGAGGCTGAAGCAGTGGGTAGCCACTTTGTTTAACCTGCAAAACGGCAGGAGATGTAAGGAAAAGCACTCTTATTATCAAATCAAGTTTATTTTATATAGCCCTTCGTACATCAGCTAATATCTCGAAGTGCTGTACAGAAACCCAGCCTAAAACCCCAAACAGCAAGCAATGCAGGTGAAGAAGCACGGCGGCTAGGAAAAACTCCCTAGAAAGGCCAAAACCTAGGAAGAAACCTAGAGAGGAACCAGGCTATGAGGGGTGGCCAGTCCTCTTCTGGCTGTGCCGGGTGGAGATTATAACAGAACATGGCCAAGATGTTCAAATGTTCATAAATGACCAGCATGGTCAAATAATAATCAGGAGTAAATGTCAGTTGGCTTTTCATAGCCGATCATTAAGAGTATCTCTACCGCTCCTGCGGTCTCTAGAGAGTTGAAAACAGCAGGTCTGGGACAGGTAGCACGTCCGGTGGACAGGTCAGGGTTCCATAGCCGCAGGCAGAACAGTTGAAACTGGAACAGCAGCAAGGCCAGGTGGACTGGGGACAGCAAGGAGTCATCATGCCCGGTAGTCCTGACGCATGGTCCTAGGGCTCAGGTCCTCCGAGAGAGAGAAAGAAAGAAGGAGAGCATATTTAAATTCACACAGGACACCGGATAAGACAGGAGAAGTACTCCAGATATAACCAACTGACCCTAGCCCCCCGACACATAAACTACTGCAGCATAAATACTGGAGGCTGAGACAGGAGGGGTCAGGAGACACTGTGGCCCCATCCGATGATACCCCCGGACAGGGCCAAACAGGAAGGATATAACCCCACCCACTTTGCCAAAGCACAGCCCCCACACCACTAGAGGGATATCTTCAACCACCAACTTACCATCCTGAGACAAGGCTGAGTATAGCCCACAAAGATCTCCACCACAGCACAAACCAAGGGGGGGTGCCAACCCAGACAGGAAGATCACGTCAGTAACTCAACCCACTCAAGTGACGCACCCCTCCTAGGGACGGCATGAAAGAGCACCGGTAAGCCAGTGGCTCAGCCCCTGTAATAGGGTTAGAGGCAGGGAATCCCAGTGGAGAGAGGGGAACCGGCCAGGCAGAGACAGCAAGGGCTGTTCGTTACTTACTCCAGAGCCTTTCCGTTCACCTTCACACTCCTGGGCCAGACTACACTCAATCATATGACCTACTGAAGAGATACGTCTTCAGTAAAGACTTAAAGGTTGAGACCGAGTCTGCGTCTCTCACATGGGTAGGCAGACTATTCCATAAAAATGGAGATCTATAGGAGAAAGCCCTGCCTCCAGCTGTTTGCTTAGAAATTCTAGGGACAATTAGGAGGCCTGCGTCTTGTGACCGTCGCGTACGTGTAGGTATGTACGGCAGGACCAACTCGGAAAGATAGGTAGGAGCAAGCCCATGTAACGCTTTATAGGTTAACAGTAAAACTTTGAAATCAGCCCTTGCCTTAACAGGAAGCCAGTGTAGGGAAGCTAGCACTGGAGTAATATGATCAAATAGTAGTAGTAGGAAGGACCAAGACTATTCTAAAACATATTTGGGTTGGTTTTCTTCAGTTAGGCTTTGTCTTGAAATGGTCACTTTACACACAAATTCCCACACTTATGATGATTATGTAGCCTCCTTTTGCAGTTAGGCTTTTTGAGAGACTTCATTACCCTAATGGGTAGACAAGCTACATTTTTAGTGTGGGGAATCCCCATTCACGCCTCTTTTTGTGTTTCTTTGAAAAACATCCTGATAGCGCTTAGTGCAGTTACTTTTTGGTCTGTATGTATGAAGCATTTCAGAGTAGACGTTCTAATTTAGGATAATTTTAGCCTTTTTAGAGTAGGATTACATGGACAGAGGGGGCCTGAGCCTAGATCAGCTCTGCAACTCTGAGATGCTTTATGAATACTGGTTCAGGTTACCATTTTAAAAAGGTTAAAGGCCAATTTGAATATCCCCCTCTCTCCAGATCTTCCTCCTGGCCCAGAGTCGGCGCTGGAGGGACGGCCTGTGCTCTCGCAACAATGTGGAGTACCATCGGCTGGACCAGAATGTCAACGACGCCATGCCTTCCCTCAAGATGACTCAAGATTACATTTTCTGAGCAGAGAAGGAAGTTGAAAAGACTGAACTGAATTGAACAAACCTGTTTCCGGCTGCATTGTTGAAATGCTCGCTTGCCCACAAGCTTGCCCCACTTCCTCTTGCTTCAGGACAATCCTGGGCAGGAGGGAGTTTGATGGTACTTCATCTCTGTAATCGATAGCCTACACGTTTTCAATGTTAATCCATGTACGTTGGAAATATTACTCTTTGTTTTGTTAACCATACTCTGAGTTTTGAAATGATTTATTTGGGTGACAATTACACTGGTCTATATGAAAAACATTCTCACCATGTTTAAGCCTTACTGTCCTTCTACACTTAATAGTTTTTCTCTCCTTTTGCAGATTACACACACAGAAAATTTGGATGTATAGATTGTCAGAATCAATATCAAGATAAATATGTTGTGATACTTTGCTTGTTAGTAACTAGTTTGCCCAGCAATGAATGAAGGCAATTTGTAGTGATTAGCCACAAAGCATTTGTAGTTGTAGAAGTTAATATTGTAGGAATACAGCATACTACACCAGTGTTTCCCAAATCCTGTCCTCCAGTACCCCCCCCCCCAACTAATCAAGCCCTTGACAAGATGAATCAGGTGTTTTTTGTTGTTGTCCTGGGCTACAACAAAAATGTATTGTATTGGGGGGGTACTGGAGTTGGAAAACTATACTACAAATATAGACCTTAATAAAATTGATAATTTTTACAGCAATACTGACAATTATTTATGTTGTGGTTATTTCTTATGCTAAAACCATCCTCACTTTACTTTTCTTGACCTGCCAGAACACACCACCACATTGATATTTTTCCATCATCTGGCATTTTACTGGTCTTAACACGTTGCCCAGATTGCTATACACTTATCCCAGGACTGGTCCTCCTTTCTGTTTGTTCGCTCGTTCATTCTTCTCTTTTTATCAGAAAGCTGCACTCTTCATATGGCCTAATGTGCATGTAAAGCACCACTTGGACACCGATTACTTTAGATCAATCAGCTCTCTGTCCCCGCTCTGGGGGCCATGCATCCCAAATGGCACCCTATTCCTTATGTAGTGCACTACTTTTGACCAGGGCCCTATGGTTCTGGTCAAAAGTAGTGCACTGTGTAGGGAATGGGTTACCATTTGTGACGTAGACTCAGTCTGGAGGAAACGATAACAACCACCGTCGCTCACTCGTCATTACCTTAACGAGCCTTCAGTTCTAATGCCATTATCCTGTGACATGAATCCAGAATTATCAATTCTCATGCACTTGTCAATCGCTGTTAATTTTCCACTGTCTTTTCAGTACAGAGAAGAAGCATTAGCCTGAGTGCCAGGCTGTTTGTGCTAACGTGCCAACTTGTTGTCACTCATTGTCATGACGAACATGTTTGCCTTGACAATGAGCGATGGCTTTGGAAAGGGCACAAAGGCTGCGTCTACACAAGCAGCCCAATTCTGATATTTTTTCCACTAATTTGTCTTTTCACCAATTACATCAGATCTTTTTCAGAGCTGATCTGATTTGGTCAAAAGGCCAATTTAATCAACAAAATATCAGATTTGGGCTTTCTGTGGTGTAAACAGCCTAAATCTGGGACCAGGCTAAAACATAAATAGGTGGTGGATTTCAGCTCTGTCAGGAGCTGTGCGCACTCTGGTGCCACGACAATCGCTAAAGCATGGGAGGAAGATGTCATGCATGGAACAGATACGGTGTTGTGTAGCTTTCTTATAGCATGTGGTGGATGAACACTGCTTTTGCAATCAACTGTAGAGATTCTATAAAGCACAATTGTATATGGGTCCCTTTTTGTCTCTTGCTAATGCTTCATTTGCTACTAAATAAATGTTAATCTGTTTCTTACATTTCTTGTAATTGAATTTATCTCCACAGCAGGTTATAAGAGTCATCAAAAAGTTAGTTGTATTCATCGTGAAGAGAAATGAATGGTTTTTATTTTTACGTTTTAGTCATTTAGCAGACGCTCTCACCCACATTGCAAGCTCCATGCTCTACTAACTGAGCCACACATGTATTTGGAAATGAGCCTGTCATGACCACATAACTTTACAGTAACTGCTGAATCATTCCATTGCTAAAGTTGTCTTGTATGATGACAGAAATATACTTCGCTCTGAGTTATAGCTCCCTTGTGAGTAATCCTGAATCCTAAGCAGTATCAATGGCAGGGGTGGGCAATTCCAGTCCTCGAGGGGTTTGGATTGGTGTCACAGTTTTGCCCCAACTAACACACCTGACTCCAATAATCACCTAATCATGATCTTCAGTTTAGAATGCAATTTGATTAATCAGCTGTGTTTGGTAGGGATGTGTGACACCAATCAGGCCCTCAAGGACTGGAGTTGCCCACCCCTGGTCAATGGCATTGTGACCTTTCATGGTTCTGCATGGGGCTGCAGTTAGCCTATTGGTTAGAGCACATTTGTCAAACTGGAGGGCCTACTGTCTGCAGGTTTTTGCTTCTCCCTTGTACTTGATTGATGAATTAAGGTCACTGATTAGTAAGGAACTCCCCTCACCTGGTTGTCTGTTTTTAAATGAAAGGAAAAAAAAAAAAACCTGCAGCCATGGCCCTGCATGAGTTTGACACCCCTGTGTTAGAGCGTTGGGTTAGTAACTGAAAGGTTGCTGGTTGAGTACCTGAGCCGACAAGGTGACAACTCTGTCTGTGCCCATGAGCAAGGCACCTACAGTAACCCTAATTTGCTCCAGGGGTCCCTTACTACTATGGCTGATCCTGTAAAACAACACACTGGATAGGTGCAGTGAAATGTATGTGATGATAAAACACAGTCAAACATTTTTTACTAACTGAATGATGACATTACTGAGAGAGCTTGATATGAGTTGGCTCCTGTGGGTAGGTCTTGAAGGAGGTAAAGGGCCTGTTCTATATAGACATAAGGCTGCAGGTGGTCACATCACCACTGGATGGCAGTAGAGACACAACTCAGTGATGAGCAGACGGTAAACAGCAACTACGCGTGAGAACATTCAGAAGGGCACTTCTGGGAAGCTTACTGCTTGAGTAAAAGAAAATAACTTGGTAACTGTTTTAGCTTGAATGGATATGCCTATCATCCTGAAACCTGGCAAGCACAGAGTAGGCTAATTAATAACCATGTAAGTAAGTAGAACGTACTTAATTATTTACATGGTTGATTTCATGAACCCCCAACACTGTCAATTGAAGTGAAACCAAAGATTCCATTGCTTCACAAAAGCACATGATAGTGGGTAAATAAATAAAAAAAGTTGGCAAAGCATTGACAATATGTAAACCCAAATCTGCAGTGATATTGATAACATGGGATGTCAAGGTCATGCAGGATGGTTGATTAAGGCTGATATTGGTCATTTAGGTTTTGTTATTTTGGCCTGCAGTTGGTAGGTGGGTGTTTCACCTACGAGGGGAGGAGGGGGCTCCCCATGCTGATAGGTCAATATATGGACTGGAAACCGGGGGGCAAGCCTCCCTCCGCAGATAGATAAAACAACTGGAATACAGCCAATGTTTATCCAAGCACACATATCAGATGTATATGTTCTGGCTGTTGCTTTATCTTCACAGGGAGGTCAAGGTGTGCCTCATTGACAAGCTAGCTCTGTGTCAGGGCCTGTTGGAGAAAGGTTGCTGTTGTAGGCAATAGTTAGGATATATTATATTTTCATAGGTGCTGTGTTTCTGGATGCAGGCCCTGCCTCAAACTTATGTACCTAACTTATGTGCTCTCTGTCATGGCAAATGGCCCAGGAACATGAGGAAAACACAAAGAACAATGATTTAAGGGCCAGTACGCCCCCCCCCCCCCCCCCCCCCAAGGTTTCAGATATATATGTGTTAGAATAACGCTATTGCATCAATGTTTGGTATCTATCAGAAACTTGTCCCCTGAGGAGAACTCTAATGCTATCTATATGGATGTATGGTCTCTGTGGTAACTTGTCAGTACAGGGTGAACTCTAAACTACTCTATTAAAAGGTGCTTTATTGTCTTTAGGAACTCTGCCTTATTTGCATTATGTCTCCTTTAGACCTTTAGCTGCTGTGACATCCTGTGGAGATTGGGCCTGGCTGATCAGGTTACTGTAACTTGGTATCGTTTGATGGGTCAATGGTGGTAGGTTTAGGTTTGAAAGTGTCACCTTGTGTTATAAATGGAATGAAGTGCCTTTGTTCGGTCTCTTATCCTGTCCATGGAGAACGATTGTATGATCACCATGGAAAACGGTTGTATGATCACCATGGAGAACGGTTGTATGATCACCATGGAGAACGGTTGTATGATCACCATGGAGTACGGTTGTATGATCACCATGGAGAACGGTTGTATGATCACCATGGAGAACGGTTGTATGATCACCATGGAGAACGGTTGTATGATCACCATGGAGAACGGTTGTATGATCAATTCTCATTTCATATTAGGCATCTCTTTTTTCATGCTTTGGCTTGTAACTGTAAGATTTGTATGCCTAGATTGTGAATGCTATGCAACTTAAGCTTTATGCCTTGTATAATGTTATAATTCATTTTACAAAGTAATTAAATACTCTTCCATTTTGCATTCACTTTTCATGACCATTTCTGGATCTTAGTCAGCGAAACGCATAATACTTGATTGCACATGGTATCAAATGAAATCAGATAGTCAGGTTTATCAAATGTAGATGGTTAAACATTATTTGACATTACAAGGATATTTGTGGACCAACGTGTGAACGCAGGTGTCATACTTCATTTCTTTCTCCTTTACCAGTATATTTCCGGCATATTTTCTTCATTTCGTCAAAATGTTGTTTCAATTCACAGAGCCATGTCTCCTAATGGATTCTTATTTTTGTTTCATATTATTTTTATTTAACGAGGCAAGTTAGTTAAGAACAAATTCTTATTTATAATGACGGCCTACCCCGGCCAAACCCTAAACCAGACAACGCTGGGCCAATTGCCCGATGGGACTCCCAATCACGGTTGATTGTGATACAGCCTGGAATCAAACCAGGGTCTGTAGTGATGCCTCTAACGCTGAGATGCAGTGCCTTAGACCGCTGCGCCACTTGGGAGCCCATAACGGATTTTCATATTGTGTGAGACTTTTTAAGACCTACTATTGGTTGATGTTCTTCAGGAAGTGGTATCCCTACCACAGAATTTGACAATTACCTTTTCATTGGTCAAGGGTATACAGGAAGATGAATATCTCTGACCTCCTCTACCTTCTCTAATTACTTCACTTAGACTTTTAATTTCCTGTCCCTGTCCTAAACTAAAAGTCACCCGGGCGGCATAATCCACTCTGTCTAGAATGTCTAGTCCTATTTGCCTCGTTTGATTTGGGTGTGTTATTTTAATATTAACTATAGCTTTACTGTCCTAAGTTTTTGTCTGGGAATGGGGAAGCCTATAGTGTACAGTGTTGACTCATGGATTTCCTCTTGTTGATAAATGCCACACATGTCTTCTTTGCTGTTATGAAGACTGCCTGCCTTCTTCTCTGAGGGGCCCGTTCCCCTGTGGCCTCCCTCGCTTCTTTCATTCTGTTGTCATCCTTCCCTTGAAGACTGCCTGTCTTCTTCTCTGAGGGGCCCGTTCCCCTGGGGCCTCCCTCGCTTCTTTCATTCTGTTGTCATCCTTCCCTTGAAGACTGCCTGCCTTCTTCTCTGAGGGGCCCGTTCCCCTGGGGCCTCCCTCAATCCTCTCATTCTGTTGTCATCCTCCCCTTGAAGACTGCCTGCCTTCTTCTCTGAGGGGCCCGTTCCCCTGGGGCCTCCCTCAATCCTCTCATTCTGTTGTCATCCTCCCCTTGAAGACTGCCTGCCTTCTTCTCTGAGGGGCCCGTTCCCCTGGGGCCTCCCTCAATCCTCTCATTCTGTTGTCATCCTCCCCTTGAAGACTGCCTGCCTTCTTCTCTGAGGGGCCAGTTTCCCTGGGGCCTCCCTCGCTTCTTTCATTCTGTTGTCATCCTCCCCTTCATTACCCACTCACCATCAAAGCACCTCCCTTCCTCTAAAACCCTCCTCCTTGAACAAACTGTTAGCTCAGAGGCTGTGTCGTTAGTTAGTTAAATTTATGATGATCAAACAGTTAGATTATAACCCATCATGTGTTGAAAACCTGTCGCAAGTCCTGTCTTCTTCAGAAGCGCTTACATACTGTATCTTACATACTGTATCTTCTCTCCATACTGTTAATAAGCGTGTTGGTCCGGTTACCTCCGGTTCTGCTCTCAGCGGATTGCTTAAACATGAATTGTGTGTGTGTGTTTCTGCCCGCCTCCAGCTACTGTACCATGCTAAGCCATACAACGTCTGTCTGCTTGGTTCTGTCAGACCTACTATGTTAGCTGCCTTAACTCCCTGATTTACTTCTCTCCTTCAGTCCTCTCAGGACAGTGTATTAGCTCCTTTCTCTCTCCTAGGAATCAGTCAGTCTACGCTGTCTGTCGACTCGGGCTATACAAAATCCTTGCTAATCTCTCTACCAGTGTCTGTCTTCAGAGAGTCCTGCAGGATCCATATATCTCTGTCTTTCACTTTGGATCTGTCTTTCTAGCTCCGTCCTAATCTCTGACTAACTTCTTCTCATGGTTTTATTTGCTACTTTTGATATTCCCTTCGGTCTCTGATGAGGTGCAGTTTTTTTTCTAGGTTTGTCTATGCATTAATTGGACCTTGTGAATATGAATTTGATTTAATCTTTGGAGTGAGATTTCTCATAACGGATTCATTTTTTCTCCCATTGTGTTCTTGTAAAAAACTGTTCACTGACACCCTCTACAGTTGTTCCTCAACGTCTTGACCCTCCATTTTAACTGTATCAGATCACCTTGTGACAAGGCAGTTTGAATTTATTGGGGAGCCATGGCCTATGACTTCTTTCCAAACACACTGCTTTTCCCTTGTCAGTCACAAACATTAAGAATTAGAAAACAAATGAGTAATTTAATATGATTTCTATGGTCACAACAACATAGACATGCGTCACCATCTGTCCCCCAGATAATAAAACACCTGAACAGTCTCAGGCATGACCACTGACTAGAATACTGGGCAATCTCAGCATTCTGAAGGAACATCATTAGGATTCCAGTCATTCCCTCTATGGACTTCCTTCTGGTTGATACAGCTCCTATTAAAAAAAAAGAGGGAATCCATCTGAGCATGTGGGATGGAGAACCGTCGTCGTGCCGACGTTGCCTAGGAACGATATATGGATGGAGGTGTGCAAAGGTCACACGCTGCAGCCGACATAAGAATGAAGTAAATTTAAATGTCAGACTGTAATGTTCCCTCCATTGAGCTGGTGCATATTCAGCAAAGGAGGCCCCATACACACCCTCCTCTCCTCCACACCCACACCCTCCTCTCCTCCACACCCACACCCTTCTCTCCTCCACACCCACACCCTTCTCTCCTCCACACCCACACCCTCCTCTCCTCCACACCCTCCTCTCCTCCACACCCATACCCTCCTCTCTACCACACCCTCCTCTCATCCACATCCACACCCTCCACACCCATACCTTCCTTTCCTCCACACCCTCCTCTCCCCCACACCCTCCACACCCTTCTCTCCTCCACACCCTCCTCTCCTCCACATCCACACCCTCCACACCCATACCTTTCTTTCCTCCACACCCTCCTCTCCTCCACATCCACACCCTCCACACCCATACCTTCCTTTCCTCCACACCCTCCTCTCCTCCACACCCACACCCTCCTCTCCTCCACACCCACACCCTCCTCTCCTCCACACCCACACCCTCCTCTCCTCCACACCCTCCTCTCCTACACATCCACACCTCCACACCCATACCTTCCTTTCCTCCACACCCTCCTCTCCTCCACACCCTCCACACCCTCCTCTCCTCCACACCCTCCTCTCCTACACATCCACACCCTCCACACCACTACCTTCCTTTCCTCCACACCCTCCTCTCCTACACACCCTCCTCTCCTCCACACCCTCCTCTCCTACACATCCACACCCTCCTCTCCTCCACACCCCCCACACCCTCCTCTCCTCCACACCCTCCTCTCCTACACATCCACACCTTCCACACCCATGCCTTCCTTTCCTCCACACCCTCCTCTCCTCCACACCCTCCACACCCTCCTCTCCTCCACACCCTCCTCTCCTTACACATCCACACCCTCCACACCCATACCTTCCTTTCCTCCACACCCTCCTCTCCTCCACACCCACACCCTCCTCTCCCCCACACCCACACCCTCCTCTCCTCCACACCCACACTCTCCTCTCCTACACATCCACACCCTCCACACCCATACCTTCCTTTCCTCCACACCCTCCTCTCCTCCACACCCACACCCTCCTCTCCCCCACACCCACACCCTCCTCTCCTCCACACCCACACCCTCCTCCACACCCACACCCTCGTCTCCTCCACACCCTCCTCTCCTCCACACCCACACCCTCCTCTCCTCCACACCCTCCTCTCCTACACATCCACACCCTCCACACCCATACCTTCCTTTCCTCCACATCCACACCTTCCTCCTCACTAACCGCCGGGCATTTTCTCATGTAACAGCATTTCTGTTGTGTTCCACTGTCACACAGATGACCTCTCCATCAGCTTTCATTGTGACAGAGAATACCAACACCTGAGTAAGCAAGAACTTAACTCATGACGGGTCAAACGCAATGGTCCCAAATTATTACTTCAATTAATATGTTACAGTTTATGGCCACTGACAGCTATAAAATCACTATATACACATATGCAGACTGCTGGGCAGGGGATCTTTTTTGTCCTCAATGGGGAATTGGCTTGTTTGCCATGTGTTAAGTGAACTCTAGTGGCTTGCTGACATTACTTCTCGCTAGAAGAGATAAAGGTTATTAAATGTACTGTGACACCCAGCTGGTCAGAAAAGCTAAGATTCAGTTCTTGTTAACATTTTTTGAACCATGTGTGTATTGTAGGTGGACAGAGGTAGATCCTCAAAAAGTTCTACAGCTTGTGAATATACCAGGCGGTGTCAGAGGAAGGCCCTAAGAATTGCCACCCAAGTCATGGACTGTTCTCTCTGCTATCGCACGGCAAGCGGTACCGGAGCGCCAAGTCTAGGTCCAAAAGGCTCCTTAACAGCTTCTACCCCCAAGCCATAAGACTGCTGAACAGCTAATCAAATGGCTACCCACTGACATGGTACCTGTACCCCCTGTACATAGCCTCATTATCGTTATTTTATTGTTGCTCTTTTATTTTTTACTTTAGTTTATTTAGTAAATATTTTTCTTAACCCTTCTTTTTCTTAAAACTGCATTGTTGGTAAGTAAGCATTTCACGGTACGGTCTACAACTGTTGTATTCGGTGCATGTGACAAATAAAATTAGCGACTACAAGCAGCGACTGTTTGGAGGACTGATGCAGGAGTGTACTGTATGCCTGAGAGGAGGACTCCACTCTGCATTGTAGAGTGAGAGCAGATGCAGTCAGGGGGGACGCCTGGGTCAGTCTAGACAGCCCTGGAACAGTGGGGCCCATTGATATGATTATGTAGCGATGGCGGTGCTGTCAGTGGCTGGAGGAGAGAGCACCAGGGGGCACCGTTTGCTCTGAGCATGCTGCATGCAACCCTCCACAGGCCTTTTGAATTGCTTTAAATAATGAGTTCATTCATGTTGAGAGAGAGAGAGAGAGAGAGAGAGAGAGAGAGAGAGAGAGAGAGAGAGAGAGAGAGAGAGAGAGAGAGAGAGAGAGAGAGAGAGAGAGAGAGAGAGAGAGAGAGAGAGAGAGAGAGAGAGAGAGAGAGAGAGAGAGAGAGAGAGAGAGAGAGAGAGAGAGAGAGAGAGAGAGAGAGAGAGAGAGAGAGAGAGAGAGAGAGAGAGAGAGAGAGATGAACTGAACTTTACAGGACAAATAGTTTCTGAACACAATTTTGATTTCAGTGTAACTTTTCTTTATTTTTTCTTCAATAAGAACCACTGCTGTGTTGAAAGCGAACCACCCCCACCATCCAATCTCTGATATTGGTTTTCTGCTTCCTCTCCTCTAGCTGCAGTGATTACACCAAAGGTAATCCAAAGAAATTTATCTAGCCTGGCTTTTAAGGTTTTTAATTGTTTTCAATGTTATTAATTGAAAAGCTGCTTTATACGTAGATGATTGATCTATACATATTGATACAGATGCTGCTTTTACTTTGGTGAAGAAGGCTTTGATACAGGAGTCTCTTCTCCTGTATCTCCTGCATCTACCTGTTGATGCTAAGGCAGAACTGTGTAATGATTTCTGTATGAAAAGCCCTCCCCTCCCTTGTCTCTTCACATGCAGCTCAGCTCCTAAAAGGCCATTACGAGACCCTGATGGGTTTCATCACTTAGGGAGCGATCCAATTGCAACCTATTCCTTATGTAGTGCATTACTTTTGGCCAGGGCCCATAGGGCAACATGAATAGGACGAAGCCCCTGACTGTAGAAATTAAAAGCCAGACAATGGAGACCCACTTCTCACAGATTCCACCTGATTGGTCTGTTGTTACTGGCCGTTTGTTGAAAGGTGACAGAAATTTCAGAGCAGAGCACGTTGTCATGGCTTCCATTAATCCACTCACACAGCTGCCGTGTCCAGTCCACATTCCATCAAACGATAAACGCTCGCCTCGCAAAGCCCCTTTGTGGTTGTCCTCAATAGCACTATTGTCTGCCAAAGTTGCCAATAAAATATGTTATTAAGTAAGTGCTGATGGAATCGATAGGGGTGGAGGAGGGTAGATTGGATTCTCTTCCCTGTTTTCAGAGTGCTTTACTTTTCCCTTCTTCGGTGACTGTACATCGGCCACTCTTGTGGTGTGTGGGGACAGGCATTACCTTAGACAGGTGCCCAACAGATGCTAACGAGAAAATACACAACACAGTGGAGGACAGGATGCAGCCAGAGCTCAGTGAAGAGGAGGTAACCAGGGGAGATAGAGAATGAAGTGAGACATTAGGTTCATCAGGAAAGGTAAATTAAAGCCACTTAAATGGCATTATGTTAATGGTTTAAGACAGAGGATTAATCAAGGTGTTAGGGCATTACTGCTCATTACTGTAGAGCCTCCATGTATTGCACTGGGCTGGCAAGGCACAGCTCTATGATGTTATGGGTTGCGTCCCAAATGGCATCCTATTTCCTATATAGTGTACTCGTTTGACCAGAGCCATATTGGCCATGGCCAAAGGTAGTGCGCTATAAAGGGAATAGGGTTCCATTTGGGACAAAAGCATGGTGAACTGAAGCAGTAAAGTACCTAGCTATTTGACTCTGTTATACCTTGAGTGGGAATATGTACATTTCTCAAATTAACACAAGCAGAGGTTTAGCTTTAAATATAAATGAACACAACATGAATAACTAAGAATCAGATGGTCAAGATGCTTAAAAGGTGACCAAAACACAATGAATATTAACTCTGATACTAACTGCATTAGCTATCAATGTTATCCAATATCCAGACATTTCCACCATTCACCCAGTCCCTTCGGCTTCCAGATCACTTTCAAACCATGCAAACCATCCTCAAAACTACCCTAAATTATGTTATGTTAAGTTATGTATCACCAATTAGCTTTTTTTTAACACCTTTGAAAAACAACAGCTCTCACTATCTACCACTAACTCTCCTCACCACCCACTCCTCGGCTCTGTCCATCCCTCAGACTAAATTACGGTGTGGAGCATGTGAAGCTGCTGCTGTCTGCCACAGCTCAGGCATGACAACGTGCTCTGCTCTGCCAGGTGTTGTCATAGAGGTGGCCCTCCATCTGTTCAGGGGACCCTGACAGCACAGCGCTACACAGCCCTGTGGAGCCTGTTAGTCAGCCTGGTCCTCGATACTGTGTGGAGACAGAGGAGAGGACAGGAGGCAAAGAGTGACTGCGCTGTGGTACAGACATCAGGCATAGCTACTGCCAAACCCTGCTGGGACTGCAGAGAGAGAGGCTACTGTATAGGCTACTGTGTCTCTGTGTCTGTGAGCATGCCAGTATGAGTGTGTACTGTACTGTACACTGCATAATGTCTGTGAGTGAGAGGCCTATGCAATGACAGTGACTCCAGACCTGTAGAACACCTTTGGAGCAGTAGAGGCTCCTCAGAGGAGTAAGGGGAGAATCATCGTCCTCAGTGATTTTCATTTAAAAAAAATAGTGAAACATTGACAAAGTTATCCTTTTTAGATAAAACTATACTAAATATATATTCACGTCACCAAATAATTAGTCAAAACACAATAAAGGTCTACAGTAGTCTCAACAGCACTCTGTAGGGTAGCACAATGGTGTAGCTGGAGAACAGTTAGTTTCCATCCTCGTCTGGGTACATTGACTTCAATATAAAACCTATGAGGCTCATGGTTCTCACCCCCTTCCATAGACATACACAGTAACTATGACAACTTCCGGAGTACGTCCTCTTTTCTGACAGAGCTCTTGCAGCATGAACTAACATGTTGTCCACCCAATCAAAGTATCAGAGAATGAATCTAGTACTGAAAGCATAAGCTACAACTAGCTAGCACTGCAGTGCATAAAATGTGAGTAGTTGACTCAAAGAAAGATAAAGAAAAGTGTTGAACAGTTTTGAACAAATACATTTCTTTAAAAATGAAGGAGAAGCGAGAGAGCTATATTTAGTTGTATTGTTTTCACTTTCACTTAGCTAGCGAATGCAGCTAGCTACTTTAGCCTACTCAAACACCCGGCTCAAACAGAGAGGGATGCTATGATAGCTAGTTGGCTATGGCTATCCAACACTGGAACCCTTCCAAGTCAAGGTAAGTTTTTGATTGTATTAATTTATTGCCACCAGGGTAGCTGCTAAACTGCTTGCTGACTGTACACGTGTTAGTTCTAATAGCTATGTTGACGTTAGCTAATATGGCGACAACAATGTAGGCTGTGCGTAGCAGTTAGCGGTTATGATATGAAGGTTTGGCTTGGAAAGTTTTTTTTGCCTGGTCACAGACAGCTGATATGTTGTGCACCGAAGTCCACAAGCAAAGGGAATCGGTGAGAGGAGGAGAGCACGTAGATGCGAGAAGGAATTACACAACGAGGAAAATGTTCATGCTGTTTGTTTGTGGCTGCTATGAAAGTGAACTGTGTTTGCGTGTGATAAGGGGTGTATTCATTCCGCTGATTCTGTTTCTTAAACGTTTCTTAAATGGAACAAAACGGGGATAAACATACCTGAATTTGTCCAATTGAAACTCATTTACAACTATTGGACTAATGATTACACCCTAAATCAACTAGATGCAGGTAAGTGTGTGCAAGGCGGTATTGAATGTGTCACTGTCTGTCACCTTGAATGCTCAAATTTTTCTCTCGACCTGTGCACCTACATTGTAAACTTTAATTCATAGGCTAAGTCATGATGGGTATAGGAAAAATTTGAGTATCATGTAGTAGCCTAAACTATCGACGTTACATTGAACTGGGTGAATGGAATATGAATGACAGTCATCCAACATGCTCTAATAGAAATAAGGTCATGCTCATGAAAAAAAATTATCATCCTCCCTCATCTTAATCGTCACTGACCGCCACATCTCTGTAGGGGGGGGGGTGTGTGTGTGGGGGGGTGTGTGTGTGTGTGTGTGTGTGTGTGTGTGTGTGTGTGTGTGTGTGTGTGTGTGTGTGTGTGTGTGTGTGTGTGTGTGTGTGTGTGTGTGTGTGTGACAGTCAGTCCTTCTCTAGCGTCTCTCTTTCTCTGTCAGGTGCTGTTCTAATGAGACGGTGGAGGGAAGGCTCGCACTCAGAAACAGCTGTTTCATGTCACAGTCTGATGCAGAGATAAGAGCCCTACGCCGCCGCCTCCTTCCCGCCTTTCATTCAGCCCTTCTCCTCTCCTCCCTGCCCTCCCCTATCTCTGTCATCTTCTTTTCCTATAGACAGAGTGGGATGAGATTGCAGTGATTAAACCATCAACATTAATTGAAAGGACGGGTTGTTGTCTTCGACTGTTCATCATCCATTCGTCATTGAGTGCGTTCCAAATGGCACCCTATTCTCTTAATAGTGCACTACTTTTGACTATATATAGGGAATAGGGTGCCATTTGGGAGGTAACAAATTATTTTCTGTGTTGTGGCGGATAGCTACGATGGGTAGTTGTGAAGAGCCAATGGAAGGGGAGAGTGGTTTGGCGTTAGCTCTAACCAGTGTCTTGTCACCGAATATACTGTACCTCACAACTTAGCGACGTGTTGTAACGTGATTATCAGTTTAATCTCGTCATTATCATTCCAGAGGTGGCTCTCATGTCCATTCTCGTCATGCTAAGAGAGATCCTAGTCACGAGAAGTCATGGAGAGGAGTGATACAGGTGGACATGCACGCCTGTGTTCAACATGTGTGTCAGAGTTGGCAAGTGAAGATGGAGATGTGTTTTATTGATGCCTAAATGAGGCTGTAGAGGAGCCTTTTTAAACAGAGGGAACATCCCCCTATGGATTAATGACAACCTCGGTGGTCGCCTCATCTGGTTGGCTCCTGAACCCTGAGATGTATCGTTGCCTTGTGATGTCATGGAGTTGGGAAAGGCTGGCAGAATTCTGGAATGGAAGGCAGCAAGCAGGAGGGAGTTTTTTTCCCCCATCCACGTCCCGTGATCGTTCACTTAGCAGGGGCGGGAGAGAGGAGGAGAGAACTAAAGGAAAGGAAGTGAAGAGGAGGAATGATTTTAATTTTCTGCAGAGTTGTCTTTATCCATTAATCTGAGCGGAGGCTCTGATGCCTCATTATCCAACTCTGTGGTAATTATATTAATGGACGGGCTTCGGTACGTGACAGCAGCAGTGCCAATTGTCTGAGTTTGGGGCCGGTGGCATGTATGAATCTAAATGCTAATTTTGAGAAAATGGGGGTCGATTTTGCCACTGAACAAAAGCGATATAGACAGACACACCACATACACAGTAAAATCACAAGTGTTAAATTTGCAGTGTCAAAAGTGATTGAACAACATGCAGTGTCAAAAGATCCCTAGTGTCAGTGTTGATAACTGTAGTTAAATGCTATGTGTAATTTTTTACTCTAATAGTGTAAGAAACATCATAACTCCACCCAGGTTGGATGGGGAGTGTTGCTGCACAGCTATTTTCAGGTCTCTCCAGAGATGTTTGATTGCGTTCAAGTAGGGGCTCTGGCTGGGCCACTCAAGTCTTGTCCCGAAGCCAATCCTGCGTTGTCTTGGCTGTGTACTAAGGGTCGTTGTCCTGTTGGAAGGTGAGGTCCTGAGCGCTCTGGAGCAGGTTTTCATCAAGAATCTCTCTGTACTTTACTCCGTTCATCTTACCCTTGATTCTGAATAGTCTCCCAGTCCCTGCCGCTGAAAAACATCCCCACAGCATGATGCTACCACCACCATGCTTCACCGTAGGGATGGTACCAGGTTTCCTCCAGATGTGAGGCTTGGCATTCAGGCCAAAGAGTTCAATCTTGGTTTCATCAGACCAGAGCAGCTTGTTTCTCATGGTCTGAGAGTCATTAGCTGCCTTTTGGCAAACTCCAAGAGGGCTGTCATGCCTTTTACAGAGGAGTGGCTTCTGTCTGGCCACTCTACCATAATGGCCTGATTGGTGGAGTGATGCAGAGATGGTTGTGCTTCTGGAAGGTCCCATTCCCATCTCCACAGAGGAACTCTGGAGCTCTGTTAGAGTGACCATCGGGTTCTTGATCACCTCCCTGATCAAGGCACTTCTTCCCCGATTGCTCAGTTTGGCCAGGAGGCCAGCTCTAGGAAGAGTCTTGGTGGTTCCAAACTTCTTCCATTTAAAACCTCTCTAGGGTACGTGAGACGGTAGCGTCCCATCTCTTCAACAGCCAGTGAAACTGCAGGGCGCCAAATTCAAATACAGAAATACTCATTATAAAAATTCAGAAAACAAAACATATTTTACATAGGTTTAAAGATCAACTTCTTGTGAATCCAACCACGGTGTCAGATTTAAAAAATGCTTTACGGCGAAAGTATACCTTATGATTATTTGAGAACATAGCCCAGCAGACAAATCATTACAAACAGTAACCAGCCAAGTAGAAGAGTTACACAAGTCAGAAATAGAGATAGAATTAATCCCTTACCTTTGATGATCTTCATATGGTTGCACTCAGAAGACATTAATTTACTCAATAAATGTTCCTTTTGTTCGATAAAGTCTCTTTATATCCAAAAACCTCCGTTTTGTTTGCGCATTTTCTTCAGTAATCCACAGGCTCAAACGCAGTCACAACAGGCAGACAAAAAAATCCAAATTGTATCCGTAAAGTTCAGAGAAACATGTCAAACGATGTTTATATTCAAACCTCAGGTTGTTTTTAGCCTAAATAATCGATAATATTTCAACCGGACAATAACGTCGTCAATATAAAAGGTAAACATGAAAGGCACTCTCTCGGTCGCGCGCATGAAAAAGCTCTGTGACACGGCAGGGTCCACTCATTCAGACTGCTCTTACTCCCTCATTTTTCAGAATACAAGCCTGAAACAATTTCTAAAGACTGTTGGCATCTAGTGGAAGGCATAGGAACTGCAATTTGAGTCCTAAGTCAATGGATACTGTAATGGCATTGAATAGAAAACTACAAAACCAAAAGAAAATCCTACTTCCTGAATGGATTTTTCTCAGGTTTTCGCCTGCCAAATCAGTTCTGTTATACTCACAGACACTATTTTAACAGTTTCGGAAACTTTAGAGTGTTTTCTATCCAAATCTACCAATTATATGCATATCATATCTTCTGGGCCCGAGAAGCAGGGAGTTTAATTTGGGCATGCTTTTCATCCATAATTCCAAATGCTGCCCCCTACCCTAGAGAAGTTAAGAATGATGGAGGCCTCTGGGTTCTTGGAGACCTTCAATGCTGAAGAAATGTTTTGGTACCCTTCCCCAGATCTGTGCCTCGACACAATCCTGTCTCGGAGCTCTATGAACAATTCCTTTCAGATCCAACATTGCTGATCAAGGGAGGTTGACTCACTGACCTGAGGCTGAGTGACTTCTTGAATGAAGATAAGCTTTTAAGTTGGCCATTAAAATGTAATTGTCTTTTACCACTGTAGTTGCAAAAGATTAATTTCTCAGTTAAAGGGGAATTCCACTTTTCCTGTTTCTGTTGAGTCCGTATGGTTTCATATCGTTATGTGAGTTTCACAGCCATCCTAATGTGATGTTAAAGGGGAACTTCACCCATTTTAAGTTTTTGTGGCCTTACTTTTCTCTTTATATATATTATGTCTACTGTGCCATTAATCCATGTTTGAAAGATTTAACCTTAATATGCAAATATTGAGTTATAGGATGGTGGAAACAAAATATGTAAAATTAGTGAGTTTGGAGTGTTTTATATACACATTTTTATCATGCATTCAGTCAATGGAAAGTGATAATTCAGCAAAAGTGAAACCAATTTTCAGAAATACGATATCAAAAAACGATTTGGGAAATCAACTACAAACACAGAAAGGGAGAACATAAAACATGTGAAAATGTGTTAACTTCCCCTTTAACTGACGGTATAACAACAGAATTTCCTCTTGGGGATCAATCACATATAAAATGCAAACATTTTACAGTTTTGTTATGGATCGCCGTTAAACTCTAACTCACATAGTAATGATTTTTTGAAACCATCTATAGAATGGACTGGAGAACATCGAACAGAACAATTGATTGTAATTCCCCCACTCATGGTTATTTTGAAATGATTTGTCTCTGCATTCCTGAAATATGACATACCAGTCGCCAGCCAAATTAATGCAAAGCTGTATGATGAGTCGGGAACTGAAGTTGATGGAGAAATGTTTGAGGAGGTGCTGACACAGCCAAGTCCTGGTGTTTTCACAATCACACTGGACAATGATACTGGTATGTGTTGGTTTTTCACAGTAATAAAGTTAGAGGTTTAACTGTCGGCCTCTCCTCTGGACCAGTTACTTTGTATAGGGCTGTGTTGCTTTCTCACATTCATTTGGAATGTCTGTCTTTGTCAAAACCTTTACAATAATCAACCACTTTGTGTGACAGTATCTTCCCAGATGACTTCCTCCTTTGCCAGTTCCTTGTTGGAGATCTCGTCCATTGAGTCAGATGATACTGTCATTCTGAGCGATGATTGGAGCCCTTCAAGAAAACGACAGAGAGCTGAGGATGAAGCTAAACAACATGTATGTTTCTGAGTGTAATGTAATAAGCATCTGTTTAGAATCATTATTTGCTAACCTCTCTTTCTCTTAACTAATGTTCCCCCTGATAGTTGGGAGCTGTAAACCAGTGCATACCTTTTTACCTGCAGTGTCCGATGAGAGCGGGTAAGGATGGTTCTGGATTGTTCTTGATCATTTTCCTTTCATAGTTAAGAAATAACATACTGAAGAAGAAATCTGGTGGCGCTCTTGTCATCAATACTCTCGAACCAAAGGGCTGACTGATGACACCAGACGAAAGATGATACATTTTCTCACAGCAGAGATGACCGAGACTCACGGTTAAGCACTAAACCAGGCACGCAAGAAAGCTGTCTGTATCTAAGATGTATTTGAGATGAATGTTGCTATTATAGGGACCAGAATCAACAGGGGGCTTCATTGCAAATGGATGAATAAAGTACTCTTGTTGTCAGGACATCAGCACCACGCCATGAGGGAGTCATATGCTCAAGGAATTGTCGACTTGTTCCCTTACCTCAAGGACTCCTACAAAACTAAAGGATATGTGAGTATTAATTGGCCTAAATGTTTTTGTATATGCCACATTTTGCATGCATTTGTGTTTGTGTTACACATCTTGCAATTGTTGTCTGATTAGGAGTGTTAATGTATGTGTTGATGTGACTTTTCCATTGTGTTAAGATGAGTGAATGTGTTCTCCTTTTCTTCAAGGAACATTATTTTGACCCTCAAACTGGAAATAGTTACTTGTCCTCTGAACCATCCAGAGGAATTCAGCTTCACCTGAGAAATTACCACCTAGCCAGTAATTCAGTGGTGGCCCAATAGCTGAGATAGAGACTCCATCCCATCCAGAGATTACCCTGATTGGAGAAAAGTGTAGGGAAGCCATTTCCCCGATGAAGCATTCTTCTGATGAGGTCACCAACAAGCAGAAAATGAGGATGACATTTGAATACAGACGGAAGATGACTCATGACCCAAGTAAATGCTGCGAGTTGCTGACTGAATTTCCACAATTCATGGATATGAAGTGCCTGGTAAGCTCTTCAACATTTCAAACAAATTCACATTTCAAATTCAACATTTCAAACAACATCACCTCATCGGCATCCTCCCTTGAATCCAAAAATGGAGAGTTTGATTGCTTTGGCAGTTTCGTAACTATTGTGCTATTGTATTACATTTTGCTCAGTATCTTTCTGTGTTTAGGATGGACAGTGACCTCTCCTCCATCCTCCTCCAGCTCCATTTGATTCCCCCTTCATCACAAGGCCACAAAAGACCAGGCAAGGTGTCTGCCTCAAGCTGAGAAGCATCTCGTCATATTCAAAAACGTTTGCATTGGTCTCCTTTTCTGAGTACCTAGTGTCACAGTTTATTGAATCCAAGCCACTATACTATTGGTGAATTTGAGATAATGGTAGTGTTTCTTTTGTTGTTTTTGTCTTCAGGCAGGAACCAGTATCCAGAAACACATTGATGCTATTGCCCAAAGCAGTTAACCGTACCTCCTTGCTGTCGGGACCAAGAGGAGCAGCATCCATAGTTACTTCATCATCCTGGACAAGCAAGCTCTGACATGAAACTCTACAAGCGCCTTTTCTTTAGTTTATTTGTTAAATATTTTCTTTACTCTTCTTGAACTGCACTGTTGGTTAAGGGCTTGTAAGTAAGCATTTCACGGTAATGTCTACACTTGTTGTATTTGGAGCATGTGGCAAATAAAGTTTGATTTGATGAGCTCTTCGATCTGATGCTGCACAGTATGTACACCTTCATACAGACAACTGTGTACAAGATAGATATTGGGAAGGTTATAAAGAGTCCATGTGTTGTAGAGCTTAGAGCTAGATTCCTACACTTAAGCAGATATATGGAGTTCAAATCTGATTTTTGTTTGTCATGCTAGTCTTTGGAGTTCCATCTTGCTTGTTAGGAATCTCTAGTTGATTCATGGACTTTGCCCTGGTAAAACACTTACGCTGAAATGTGGTCAAACATACTTTTCCAGGCTTAAGGAAACATGGAACACGAAGGACATGAGGATGTTCTATTGAACACTGACATGGATAACAAAGATAATAGTCAGCCAAGTGATGTCATACCTACAACTTCTTATGTCTTATATCCAACAAGAACATCCTTGATTTGTGTGCGTCAGCTATTGCACAACTGCAGGCTGCGGGTGTAGGTCAGACAACTGTAAATAGTTCTGTATCTTCCATGGAAGAAGCAGTTATTGAGATACAGGGTCAAGCTAAAGAGACAGCTCTGAAATGTATATATTCACAGCACACAGAAATGCTAGGCAAAATCCAGCAGTCTTTTCAGGATATTGAAAACTCTTTTACTTCATTTAATTCCGAATCAAAACTAAAAAACTATTTTGCACAGAAATGGGAAACTGTTAACCCGGTGGGGAAAGTGCTTGGTGTTAGATCTGATCATAGAAGAAACAAAACAACTGGAACTTATGATCAAGTAGTTGTATCTTACAAGATTGCTCATGTTCCAATTCTTCAGACATTGCAGTAAAATTATTTTAACCTTTATTTAACTAGGCAAGTCAGTTAAGAACAAATTCTTATTTACAATGATGGCCTACACCGGCCAAACTCGGACGACACTGGGCCAATTGTGCGCCGCCCTATGGGACTCCCAATCACAGCCAGTTGTGATACAGCCTGGATTCGAACCAGGGTGTCTGTAGTGACGCCTCTAGCACTGAGATGCAGTGCCTTAGAACACTGCACCACTTGGGAGGCAAGTCACCCTTTCGAAGGAGTTTACTTGCCGTACTAAAGCCAATTGTAAGTGACCTGAAAGTGCTTGAGGCTGAGGGAATTGAAGTTTCCATATTTGATGGTCGTGTTCATGGCAGTATTGTCCAAGTTACTGGTGATAATCTGGGCATACATTGCCTCTTTGGTATTGTAGAATCATTTAGTGGCCGGTATTGTTGTCGTTTTGGTCTCACTGAGAAGGGGGATTTTCAAACTGTGTTCTGTGAGGATGACCGAAGTGTGATTTTGCAAACAAAAGGCATGCATTCAGACCATTGTCAAACTATACAGTCAAATCCAGCACTACCTCATGTATACGGTGTGAAACATGCGTGTTCATTGAACTCTCTGCAGTACTTCAACACAGCTGACAACTGTTGATATTATGCACAACATTTTAGAAGGATTTGCACAGTTTGAGGTAAACTTGTGTTACACTATGTACAAGCAAACTCTGTGACTGACAGATACATTTCTGGTAGAATATAGTCATTTAACTATGGCTACACAGATAGAAGGAATCGTCCACCTGCACTCAAATTGGATGATGAAAGCAATGCTTTGGGCCTAAATGCTATCCAATCTTGGTCTCTTCTTTGCAATATGCCTTTGATATTTGGTGATCTGGTTCAGAATGATGATTAAATACTTGCTACTGTTACTACTACAGATCGTGAATATTGTGTTTTCTCCAGCATTAACCGAGGGTATGACTATCTTTCTAAAACACTTCATTGCTGAGCATCATGGGCTCTTCAAGTATCTTCAAGTATTTGAAGAGCGAAACACAACTTCTTTAAAACACAGCCAATGAGTTAAAAAAATATCACCATGACACTTGCCAAAAAGCACCAACATCACATGGCATATAAATGGGAATCTTTCAGCCAGGACAGATTAGCCATAGGTCCAGGGAAGATGGTAGAGATCAATGACATGAAAGAAGGTCCTGAGATTAAAACTAGATTCCCACAAATGTTCTCTCAGTAAAATGGTTAAAGCACGAAGGTGCTGACTATCGTCTTGGCTTGATCGTATGTGTTGAAGGACATTGTTGTGAAAGATGAGCAAGTAATATTGGTTACCTCATCCCTTCAAACTCTTTGTTTTAATGACAATTTCCATGCATTTAAAGTTTTATTGAAGCGAATTGGGCTGTGTAAGGTCAATGACATTATGTGCTACAAACCATTTGATTTACAGATGGCTTATGGATCAAATTATGTTTGGTATGTGGTTCCATACTGTCAGCTATTGCAACTTTGAGTAGGCTGCTTTATCGATGTTAACATGGTGTACAGTACATTTTGTTTTTGAACCAAAGATGTCCAACTCGTCTGCAACTTCTCTTGTCTTTTGTTTTATTCATCATTGTGTTACCTTGCTCGGAAGTGAAACCATGTCCAGTGCATGTTTATTTAAAACATTTATTTATTGTATTTTATTGTTAAAATGAAAACATGTTTTGTTCATAAAGTAACTCTATTTAGGCATTTCTATGAATATAAGTGAAATAGTTTCCCCTCCAAAAAATGGTAATTAAGGATGTTAAAAGCAGCTTTTCTTTGTTGGAATGTGGGTGGGTATACTGGTCATTACAAATATGAAGTGGACTGCTGATTGACTCGAGCGGACCCTCAGGAGTATTCCATCCATCATGGCAAGCAGGGGTTTTTTTCTGTTTTTTTTCTGTTTTTTTTCTGTTTTTTTTTTCTTCTTTTTAAAAAATGTTTCTCTAATTTATGCTTTGGCCATATACCAGTATTGGCCAAGTCAACATCATTATTTGGGTATGAGTTAACAGAATATTAACTTTTAAAAGTAAGATATTCACTGGACAGTTATTTCAAATGGGACATTCCAGAATCCATGTGTCACGGCCTTAGTGTTCTTTGTTTTCTTTATGTTTTTTAGTTAGGTCAGGGTGTGACATGGGGAATGTATGTGTTTTTGTAGTGTCTAGGGGTGTTGTATGTGTATGGGGCAGAGAAGAGTGTAGTTGTCTAGTTATGTCTATGGCTGCCTAGATTGGTTCTCAATCAGAGACAGCTGTCATTCATTGTCTCTGATTGGGAGCCATATTTAAGGCAGCCATAGGCAGTAGGCTTTTGTGGGTAGTTGTCTATGTCTATGTTCTATGTTGCATGTGTGCACTTAGTTCTGTTTAGCTTCACGATCGTTTGTTTTGTTCATTTTGTAAGTGGTTGTTTTTCCTTCATTAAAGAAGATGTATTTTTCACGCGCTGCGCCTTGGTCCTCTCTATCTCAAGAAGACGATCGTGACACCATGTCTCTTGACATGACAGAATGCCTTTGTTTTTATAGTACGTTCTAAGATTGTAACACATGCCTAATTTGATATTTGAAGCACATATTTTTGGGACATGATGCAATTGTTCTGTTTGATTCATTGTTATTTTGTAATTCCAGAAAGCATTGTTTTTACACTGGACAGAGTAACCAGAAATGTGTATGTTAACACTAATAAAGAGTTAACACTAATAAAGAGTTATCTCTAGATTAAACCTAGTGTTGAATATAAATTACACTGTGAGTGTTAATTCACCCTTAGTGTTACATTTTAGTGACACTGGCAAGTGTAAACCAGTGTTAATTTTTTACAATGCAGTGTGTTACATGAACACAAAAAGGAAACACTATAATCAGAGTACTTTTTACACTCTAGAGTTGGACCATATGTTATCCGGGGTAGTGTTAAAATTAATTCTAAGTGTGGATTTAACACGGCACAATGTACTGTGTCGACACATCACACAGACCCTAGCTGCTGTCTGTACCCACTGAAAGTCTATCCTATCTGCACCTATACCACCTTTTTTTTAATCCGCTGTCGGAATAAGCTTTGGAGAGAGATTCAACTGCAATCGTGAAATGAGATTAAATTAATCTTCGGCGTGGCGAGACCGCTGTATGGTTTTAGTGTAAACAGTATTAAAACTAGATGCTCCCGTTTTTCGGCTCCATGGTTGTCGGGATAATTCCAACCCCTGTGGGTAGACTACCTGCCACAGAAGCTATCCTTTCCCCTACAGACAGAGAGATTACTATGATTGCTAATGTAGTATTTTGGACTGCCACACGTTGAGAGAGGGAAGTATCTCTATCAGAGGACCAGAGATGATTGCTCCCTATATAGTGCACTACTTTTTACCAGTGCCATTGGGTACTCAGCCATGTTCAGCCTTCATTTACATTCAACATTTTTGCAAGACTTTTCAGCATGTGAATCTGACAGGAAACCAGACCTGTCTATTGTAATCCACATGCATATGGCCTGTAATTAGAGACATTATGACTTGGTGAGGAGAACACACCTGCTCCAGCTCCCTCTTGTGTGTGTGACTCACACACACGCAGACACACACAACAGCGCTTTCAGAGAGAGGAAGGGCTGCCCTGTCTTTACCTCTTTCCCTCGACAGCAGTCAGCGTCAACTCTGTTTTCAGACAGGAGATGTGAGGGTGCTTTATCGCTGCGCTCACCCACACTTTCAAAGTAGCTCTGACGATAGTTGATACTTGCAAAAAGAAAGGGAGAGAAGCAGGGTGAAATTACAGCACTTTGATACCGATGACAAATTTTGGGACTTACCACTTGAAAAGGTAGCCTTTTCTAATCCTTCTCCAAGACTGAGGCAAGAGTTTTCCTTGACGTTCCTGTATTAAATATTGAATGCACAGAAACAAGACGGCAGCCAGGATAATAAACAGCACTGGGAAGGATTTTCACTTTTATTAATCTCTCTCTTCTACCTGACCTCTGTAATGGCTGCAATCTTCCCACAGCAAATATGAGCTGGGGGCATGTCCAGCATTGTTGAGTGAGAGAAAGGGTGGAGGGAGAGAGAGAGGGAGAGAAAGAGAGAGGGGGGAAAGAATGCCTTCCAGTTCTAGCTTCGGATATTTGTCTAATTTCTGTGAATGCCAGGGCTATGCGATATCAGTTTAAACACCACTAAGTGTTAATGATGTTAAAATCATGAAGCGAGACCTGCTGTATGACAGAAGCAGTTTTACACCAGTGTAAAGTGGAGGAAAAAGCAGCAACATCTCTGTCAGGGGACGAAGTGTTTGACTACAGAGTATCGCCGGGATCTTCATCTATATTCATCAATTAACAAAAATATGATTTGAATTATGAATAATAACCCTCAGAATGGTAATTCAAAAATGACTTTGTGTCACTGACCATAAAACCAAACAGGCCATGTTTTAACTTAATAGATTAATTATCTTCGTTACTTTGATGGCCAAGCATCAACAGACATGATACATGAATATTCATCCATATTTGGGCAACAAAATCTTTCTCTTCTCTTCGATGGAAGGTTTGATGATTTAATCATGATGGAAGGTTTGATGATTTAATCATGATGGAAGGTTTGATGATTTAATCATGATGGAAGGTTTGATGATTTAATCATGATGGAAGGTTTGATGATTTAATCATGATGGAAGGTTTGATGATTTAATCATGATGGAAGGTTTGATGATTTAATCATGATGGAAAGTTTGATGATTTAATCATGATGGAAGGTGAATATCTGACTGAATTCTAACATGGCTGTTTCTGTGTTTCTTCCCCGGTTCTTTTTAAAGCTAGAATCCTTAAAGCAATAACAAAGATTTCTCCCCACCCCTATTTTGCTAAAAAGCTAAGCGATGAGGCTGGAGAAATGTAACCACTCAAATTCATAGACAGAACTATGGACGCAAGGATTGATCTTCCCTGATATAGTTTTAACCATCTTTGGAGGCTATACAGTGTTTGTGTACATTTACATTGTTCACAAACATTGGAGTAAAACAAGCTTATATTATGGGTTCTGATGGGGTACGACAGTTGAACTAAGCTAATGAGGCATTTCTAAGTTATATTTAAGCAATAAGGCCCAAAAGGGTGTGGTATATGGCCAATATACCACGGCTAAGGGCTGTTCTTATGTACGACGCAACGCTGAGTGCCTGGATACAACCCTTAGCCGTGGTATATTGGCCATATACCACAAACCCCTGAGGTGCCTTATTGCGATCTCAACCTTTAAGTCTTTACTGAAGATTCATCTCTTCAGTAGGTCATATGATTGAGTGTAGTCTGGCCCAGGAGTGTAAAGGTGAACGGAAAGGCTCTGGAGCAAAGAACCGCCCTTGCTGTCTCTGCCTGGCTGGTTCCCCTCTCTCCACTGGGATTCTCTGCCTCTAACCCTATTACAGGGGCTGTCACTGGCATACTGGTGCTCTTCCATGCCGTCCCTAGGAGGGGTGCGTCACTTGATTGGGTTGAGTCACTGACGTGATCTTCCTGTCTGGGTTGGCGCCCCCCCTTGGGTTGTGCCGTGGCTGAGATCTTTGTGGGCTATACTCGGCCTTGTCTCAGGATGGTAAGTTGGTGGTTGAAGATATCCCTCTAGTGGTGTGGGGGCTGTGCTTTGGCAAAGTGGGTGGGGTTATATCCTACCTGTTTGGCCCTGTCCGGGGGTATCATTGGATGGGGCCACAGTGTCTCCTGACCCCTCCTGTCTCAGCCTCCAGTATTTATGCTGCATTAGTTTATGTGTTGGGGGGCTAGGGTCAATCTGTTATATCTGGAGTACTTCTCCTGTCTTATCCGGTGTCCTGTGTGAATTTAAGTATGCTCTCTCTAATTCTCTCTTTCTCTCTTTCTTTCTCTCTCTAGGATCTGAGCCCTAGGACCATGCCTCAGGACTACCTGGCATGATGACTCTTTGCTGTCCCCAGTCCACCTGGCCGTGCTGCTGCTCCAGTTTCAACTGTTCTGCCTTCGGCTATGGAACCCTGACCTGTTCACTGGACGTGCTACCTGTCCCAGACCTGCTGTTTTCAACTCTCTAGAGACAGCAGGAGCGGTAGAGATACTCTTAATGATCGGCTATGAAAAGCCAACTGACATTTACTCCTGAGGTGCTGACTTGTTGCACCCTCGACAACTGCTGTGATTATTATTATTTGACCATGCTGGTCATTTATGAACATTTGAACATCTTGGCCATGTTCTGTTATAATCTCCACCCGGCACAGCCAGAAAAGGACTGGCCACCCCTCATAGCCTGGTTCCTCTTTAGGTGTCTTCCTAGGTTCCGGCCTTTCTAGGGAGTTTTTCCTAGCCACCGTGCTTCTACACCTGCATTACTTGCTGTTTGGGGTTTTAGGCTGGGTTTCTGTACAGCACTTTGAGATATCAGCTGATGTAAGAAGGGCTATATAAATTTGATTTGATTTGATTTGATTGCTGTTATAAACTGGTTACCAACGTAATTACAAGAGTAAAAAGAAATGTTTTGTCATACCTGTCGTATATGGTCTGATATACCACAGCTTTCAGCCAATCAGCATTCAGGGCTCGAACCACCCAGTTTAGAATCTGCAAGGATCAATGGGTATATACCATTAATTTATAAGTCAAAAAATGAATGTACAGTCGTGGCCAAAAGTTATGAGAATTACACAAATATTCATTTGGCAATTTGTATATACTCCAGAATGTAATGAAGAGTGATCGGATGAATTGCAATTAATTGCAAAGTCCCTATTTGCTATGCAAATGAACTGAATCCCCAAAAAACATTTCAACTGATGTCAGTGATTCTCTCGTTAACACAGGTGTGAGTGTTGATGAGGACAAGGCTGGAGATCACTCGGTCATGCTGATTGAGTTCGAATCACAGACTGGAAGCTTCAAAAGGAGGGTTGTGCTTGGAATCATTGTTCTTCCTCTGTCAACCATGGTTACCTACAAGGAAACACGTGCTGTCATCATTGCTTTGCACAAAAAGGGCTTCACAGGCAAGGATATTGCTGCCAGTAAGATTGCACCTAAATCAACCATTTATCGGATCATCAAGAACTTCATGGAGAGCGGTTCAATTGTTGTGAAGAAGGCTTCAGGGCTCCAGCAAACGCCAGGCCCGTCTCCTAAAGTTGATTTAGCTGCGGGATCGGGGCACCACCAGTACAGAGCTTGCTCAGGAATGGCAGCAGGCAGGTGTGAGTGCATCTGCACGCACAGTGAGGCGAAGACTTTTGGAGGATGGCCTGGTGTCAAGAAGGGCAGCAAAGAAGCCGCTTCTCTCCAGGAAAAACATCAGGGACAGACTGATATTCTGCAAAAGGTACAGGGATTGGACTGGGGTAAAGTCATTTTCTCTGATGAATCCCCGTTCCGATTGTTTGGGGCATCTGGAAAAAAGCTTGAAAAAAGAAGACAAGGTGAGCGCTACCATCAGTCCTGTGTCATGCCAACAGTAAAGCATCCTGAGACCATTCATGTGTGGGGTTGCTTCTCAGCCAAGGGAGTGGGCTCACTCACAATTTTGCCTAAGAACACAGCCATGAATAAAGAATGGTACCAACACATCCTCCGAGAGCAACTTCTCCCAACCATCCAGGAACAGTTTGGTGACGAACAATGCCTTTTCCAGCATGATGGAGCACCTTGCCATAAGGCAAAAGTGATAACTAAGTGGCTCGGGGAACAAAACAACAATATTTTGGGTCCATGGCCAGGAATCTCCCCAGACCTTAATCCCATTGAGAACTTGTGGTCAATCCTCAAGAGGCGGGTGGACAAACAAAACCCCACAAATTCTGACAAACTCCAAGCATTGATTATGCAAGAATGGGCTGCCATGAGTCAGGATGTGGCCCAGAAGTTAATTGACAGCATGCCAGGGTGGATTGCAGAGGTCTTGAAAGAGAAGGGTCAACACTGCAAATATTGACTCTTTGTATCAACTTCATGTAATTGTCAATAAAAGCCTTTGACACTTATGAAATGCTTGTAATTATACTTCAGTATTCCATAGTAACATCTGACAAAAATATCTAAAGACACTGAAGCAGCAAACCTTGTGAAAATTAATATTTGTGTCATTCTCAAACCTTTTGGCCACGACTGTATAAACTAAGGATTCTAGCTTTAAGGCTTTGTCTTAAAATGCAGCCTATTCCCTATATAGTGCACTACTTTTGACCAGGGATAGCACACTATATAGGGAATAGGATGCCATTTTGGGATTTATCCTGAGTGTGTTGTATGTGTCTGTATGAACACAAGGAGGGACTGGAGAAGCTCCTTCTGGCTCCCAGGCTGCGTGACGGGATTGGGGAGGAGATGAGTACACTCGGGTCTTTTTACAAGCAGCACCAGCAGGCCAGCATCGTCAAGGTAACTCACAGCTCTGTCACGTTGGCCACTGCTATATGGGTCCAGGCAGACATGGACAGTTAGTTAGGGGGTCCAGGGATCCTCTTCCTCTGGGTCTTTATGAGGCAGTCTGACTGTGCCACAGGATGAATGGCCCTCTATGACAGGGGCTGCAGGCAAGGTCTTCTCTTTTCATCAACTGGGCCGGAGCTTCTGGGGAACAGCAGCCTGTCTTTGCACACCCTCATCTGGAACAGTCAGGGTGTTGTCATCACTGTGAAACGATCACAGAAAGTGTGTCCGTTGACCCCATTGAGTCAACTGGTGGGCTGTGGGGCTGAATAGGCTGGAGACTCAAGGCGCTCATTGATGTGCTACTCTCACTTTAACATTAAGGAGGCAGGGAGAGGCAGAGAGAGATAGATAGAGAGCGGGAGAGAGAGAGACAGTGAGAGAGAGAGTGAGAGGGGGAAAGAGAGTGACAGAGAGAGAGAGTACGAGAAGTAAAGAGAGAGTGAAAGAGAGAGACAGATACTGTCAGATAGAGTGTGAAGCATTTAGAGTGATGTCATCACTGCAAGAATCCACCTAGCCTGTGGCTGAATGGGAAGCAGTCTCCATGTCCTGCATTTCTTTGTCTGTCTCGCTCTCTATGTCTCTGTCTCTGCATCCCAGAGCAGCAGGCAGCTGCTCTGGGATGCAGGACCAGGAAGTGAGTTTCCTGACAGCTGCTTGAGTTCCCGCTCACATTCTCCCAGGACAGATTTGTGCGGCTTAGACCGCAAGTTTGCTAAATGAAGCCCTGAAGGACCATGAGCTTGCAGCAACAGCACTCCAAAGCAGCAAATAAAGCAGCCTTATCTCTCTCGGTTTGTAACACGGTTTAAGGGACGTTTTCTCTTTGTCACATTTGGATGGGTATACCGGGGTTGTGAAGGACAATGCTGGCATCTATTGTTTGACTGTAATTGTGAACAATATATCTACAATATTCTCATTATATTGAATTCACAACTGCCCACAAATCTCAGACGGATTTATTATGTACATAGTATACACCTGCTCTTTCCATGACAGACTGACCAGGTGAATCCAGGTGAAAGCTATGATCCCTTATTGATGTCACTTGTTAAATCCACTTCAATCAGTGTAGATGAAGGGGAGGAGACAGGTTAAAAAAGGATTTTTAAGCCTTGAGACAATTGAGACATGGATTGTGCATGTGTGCCATTCAGAGATTTAAGTGTCTTTGAACGGGGTATGGTAGTAGGTCCCAGGTGCACCGGTTAGTGTCAAGAACTGTAATTCTGCTGGGTTTTTAACGCTCAACAGTTTCCCATGTGTATCAAGAATGATCCAGCACCCAAAGGACATACAGTCAACTTGACACAACTGTGGGAAACATTGGAGTCAACATGGGCTAGCATCCCTGTGGAACGCTTTAGACACCTTGTAGAGTCCATGTCACGACAAATTGAGTCTGTTCTGAGGCCAGAAGTGGGGGAGCAACTCAATATTAGGAAGGTGTTCCTAATGTTTGGTAAACTCAGTGTAGAATATTTCACAGAAAAATTCTGTTGTTTGTGAAAGTTGTAGGATTCCTGGTTATAAGTCAGGACTTATTCCAGTGACATCATCAGTGGGTGTACTGTTTGTACATAACTCCATTGAGAGCAACTCAAACAACAGAGATAATGCAGGTAAGAAGATTGCCTGCTGCTGAAGTCTTCATCGCCGTTCTTATCCTCCCAAGCAAATCAAACTGACTGATAGTGGTAATGACAAGGATGATAATGTTGACAGAATAACATAACGGTAATCGTTCCTCCATCATGCTCGGCTGGCTTAATCGGCTGTCATGCATCTCACGCTCCAACTTTAAACACAAGTGGCACTTTATTGAAATAATTGATATAAATAAAGAGCCCACGTGGCTCCTGACTCATATTACAGCCGCTCATTCTCCTTCTAATATCCCATTATCATTCCACCTCTCTGCTGCATTATTCATAGGGTGCCATCCCTGTAGGCAGAGAAAGAGAGCAGGCTGGGGGTGAGAGACAGGGAGAGAGGTGGAGAGAAAGAGAGCAGGCTGGGGGCGAGAGACAGGGAGAGAGGTGGAGAGAAAGAGAGCAGGCTGGGGGCGAGAGACAGGGAGAGAGGTGGAGAGAAAGAGAGACACAGAGAGACAGAGAGAGAGGGAGAGAATGAAAGAGAAAGAGAGAGGAGAGAAAGAGTGACAGAGAGAGAGACAGAGGGTGTTTTCACTAAGCCAGACAGGGGAGACGATCAGGTTTGGCGCCGAATGAATGAATAAAAGAGATGCTGCCGTCAGTTCATCAATTGTTCCAAATTAGCGGAGCCTTCGTTTAACATATGTCTTCTTAAACTAGGAGGAGAAGGGGGGGGTATATATCGTCATCTAAACGTACGTTCCCCACCGTCTCGCAGTGCGATGCACGATCCCCTCCACCAAGTGTGAGCAAGCTTGAGGAATCATGCCTCTACCCAAGTCGGGCTGAATATTCATCGTCCTGCATTTGCATATCCCGCAGATGGCAAAAACAGATGCTCGTTGCGGCAAGTGTCAATTTTCAAGAATTTGCTTTCATGACAAAACAAATAAAGTAATATGGAGGATGGAGCAGCTCCACTATTTCTCCTGGCAGCAGCAGCGTTTTTGGGGTGCCTTCGGCATTCTGGAAAATGGAACCCACTGGAGCCAGAGACAGCTGTCACAGAAGAGACAATGAGGGGTTAACACTGGGGGGAATGTGTATGTTTGTGTGTGTGTGTGTGCAGGTAGGATGCTGGGACTTCATATTCAAAATGCTTTTCACCATTTAAACATTACTGAAGGCTCTTAGTAAAGTGCCACTCTCACTTTATCCATTGTAGAGAGACACAAGAGTAAGGAGAGAGAAAGAAAGAGACACAGATAGTCAGAGAAAAAGAGATTCCTTGTACCTTTTTCTTAATCTCTTACAGAAGGTTCCACCATTTTAGGAGACAGGTGAAAATTGAAAATATTATTTATACTGAACAAAAATATAAACACAACTATTTTACTGAGTTACAGTTCATATAAGGAAATCAGTCAATTGAAATAAATGAATTAGGCCCTAATCTATGGATTTCACATGATGGGCAGGGGTACCGCCATGGATGGGCCTGGGAGGGCACAGGCCCACTGCTGGGGAGCCAGGCCGAGCCAATCAGAAGGTGTTTTTCCCCACAAAAGGGCTTTATTACAGACATATACTCCTCAGTTTCATCAGCTGTCTGGGTGGCTGGTCTCAGAGGATCCCACAGCTGAAGAAGCCATATGTGGAGATCCTGGGCTGACGTGGTTACACGTGGTCTGCAGTTGTGAGGCCGGTTGGACGTACTGCCAAATTTTCTAAAATGACGTTGGAGGCGGCTTATGTTAGAGAAATTAACATTCAATTATTTGGCAACAGCTCTGGTAGACATTCCTGAAGTCAGCATGGCAATTGCAAGCACCCTCTAAACTTGAGGAACCTATGGCATGGCGTTGTGTGACAAAACTGCACATTTTAGAGTGGCCTTTTATTGTCCCCAGTCACATGGTGCACCTGTGTAATGATCATGCTGTTTAATCAACTTCTTGATATACCACACCTGTCAGGTGGATGGATTATCATGGCAAAGGTGAAATGCTCACTAACAGGGATGTTAACACATTTTTGCACAACATTTGAGAGAAATAAGCTTTTTGTGCGTATGAAAAATGTCTGGTATATTTTATTTCAGCTCATGAAACATGGGACCAACACTTCACATCTTGCATTTCTATTGTTGTTCAGTATAAAACAATCGATTTTTGGTAGTTCCATCACCTACAAAGTCCCAAGCCTTGTATGTTCTTCAATCCAAATGTGCTGATAGAATGAATTTAATGCTTGGACTGAGGTAAATATATATTTATTTATCACTGATATCCCATGAAATTGCTTTGGTTCAGTGACACAAAAGCAGATTGTAGTTTCAAGCATAAAGAACAGTAGAGCACCTAGCTAGATATCCTGCATTCACTGAAGTGGGATGGTTTCCCCACAAATTTCATAATTCTATCACTATTTTTAAATGGTGTGGCATTGAGAATGTTGGCAACGACATTGTGTACCCACCTACTCACAGTATTACATTCTAACCCTTTATCAAAGCTGTTGAGTGGCAGCCTGCTTACTGCTGGTTCTGACACACTGTGTCCAAGCAGATCTCACAGTAGCTAAGGGTTAAACCACTGCAATGTAAGGGATGACTGGAATCGCTGGTTAAGTGTTTGGGTGGCGTACCAAATGGCACTCTATGTAGTGTATTACTTTTGACCAGGGCCCGCTCTCTATCTATCCCTTTCTGCCACTCCCTGCCTTGTGTAGGGAATAGGGTGACATTTGGGACACAGCCTTGGATTCAATCTGTATTGTCAAAGTATTGAGGAAGATCCGCATAAAAATGTCTCTCTCTCCCGTGCCTAGTAGTGCTGCAGAGCCATACCTAACAACATAGCAGTCTCTCTGTTCTGATGTATTACCCCAGTCTCTCTGTTCTGATGTATAACCCCAGTCTCTCTGTTCTGATGTATTACCCCAGTCTCTCTGTTCTGATGTATTACCCCAGTCTCTCTGTTCTGATGTATTATCCCAGTCTTTTTGTGCTGCTGTATTACCCCAGTCTCTCTGTTTTGATGTATAACCCCAGTCTCTCTGTTCTGATGTATTACCCCAGTCTCTCTGTTCTGATGTATTACCCCAGTCTCTCTGTTCTGATGTATTACCCCAGTCTCTCTGTTCTCATGTATTACCCCAGGCTCTCTGTTCTGATGTATTACCCCAGTCTCTCTGTTCTGATGTATAACCCCAGTCTCTCTGTTCTGATGTATTACCCCAGTCTCTTTGTGCTGCTGTATTACCCCAGTCTCTCTGTTCTGCTGTATTACCCCAGTCTCTCTGTTCTGATGTATTACCCCAGTCTCTCTGTTCTGATGTATAACCCCAGTCTCTCTGTTCTGATGTATTACCCCAGTCTCTCTGTTCTGATGTATTACCCCAGTCTCTCTGTTCTGATGTATTACCCCAGTCTCTCTGTTCTGATGTATTACCCCAGTCTCTCTGTTCTGATGTATTACCCCAGTCTCTCTGTTCTGATGTATAACCCCAGTCTCTCTGTTCTGATGTATTACCCCAGTCTCTCTGTTCTGATGTATTACCCCAGTCTCTCTGTTCTGATGTATTACCCCAGTCTCTCTGTTCTGATGTATTACCCCCGTCTCTCTGTTCTGATGTATTACCCCAGTCTCTCTGTTCTGATGTATTACCCCAGTCTCTCTGTTCTGATGTATTACCCCAGTCTCTTTGTGCTGCTGTATTACCCCAGTCTCTCAGGTCTGATGTATAACCCCAGTCTCTCTGTTCTGATGTATAACCCCAGTCTCTCTGTTCTGATGTATTACCCCAGTCTCTGTTCTGATGTATTACCCCAGTCTCTCTGTTCTGATGTATAACCCCAGTCTCTCTGTTCTGATGTATTACCCCAGTCTCTGTTCTGCTGTATTACCCCAGTCTCTCTGTTCTGATGTATTACCCCAGTCTCTCTGTTCTGATGTATTACCCCAGTCTTTCTGTTCTGCTGTATTACCCCAGTCTCTCTGTTCTGATGTATTACCCCAGTCTCTCTGTTCTGATGTATTACCCCAGTCTCTCTGTTCTGATGTATTACCCCAGTCTCTCTGTTCTGATGTATAACCCCAGTCTCTCTGTTCTGATGTATAACCCCAGTCTCTCTGTTCTGATGTATTACCCCAGTCTCTTTGTGCTGCTGTATTACCCCAGTCTCTCTGTTCTGATGTATAACCCCAGTCTCTCTGTTCTGATGTATTACCCCAGTCTCTCTGTTCTGATGTATTACCCCAGTCTCTGTTCTGATGTATTACCCCAGTCTCTCTGTTCTGATGTATTACCCCAGTCTCTCTGTTCTGATGTATAACCCCAGTCTCTCTGTTCTGATGTATTACCCCCGTCTCTCTGTTCTGATGTATTACCCCAGTCTCTCTGTTCTGATGTATTACCCCAGTCTCTCTGTTCTGATGTATTACACCAGTCTCTCTGTTCTGATGTATTACCCCAGTCTCTGTTCTGATGTATTACCCCAGTCTCTCTGTTCTGATGTATTACCCCAGTCTCTCTGTTCTGATGTATAACCCCAGTCTCTCTGTTCTGATGTATTACCCCCGTCTCTCTGTTCTGCTGTATTACCCCAGTCTCTCTGTTCTGATGTATTACCCCAGTCTCTTTGTGCTGCTGTATTACCCCAGTCTCTCTGTTCTGATGTATAACCCCAGTCTCTCTGTTCTGATGTATTACCCCAGTCTCTCTGTTCTGATGTATTACCCCAGTCTCTCTGTTCTGATGTATTACCCCAGTCTCTCTGTTCTGATGTATTACCCCAGTCTCTCTGTTCTGATGTATTACCCCAGTCTCTCTGTTCTGATGTATAACCCCAGTCTCTCTGTTCTGATGTATTACCCCAGTCTCTCTGTTCTGATGTATTACCCCAATCTCTCTGTTCTGATGTATTACCCCAGTCTCTCTGTTCTGATGTATTACCCCAGTCTCTCTGTTCTGATGTATTACCCCAGTCTCTCTGTTCTGATGTATAACCCCAGTCTCTCTGTTCTGATGTATTACCCCAGTCTCTCTGTTCTGATGTATTACCCCAGTCTCTCTGTTCTGATGTATAACCCCAGTCTCTCTGTGCTGCTGTATTACCCCAGTCTCTCTGTTCTGATGTATTACCCCAGTCTCTCTGTTCTGATGTATTACCCCAGTCTCTCTGTTCTGATGTATTACCCCAGTCTCTCTGTTCTGATGTATTACCCCAGTCTCTCTGTGCTGCTGTATTACCCCAGTCTCTCTGTTCTGATGTATTACCCCAGTCTCTCTGTTCTGATGTATTACCCCAGTCTCTCTGTGCTGCTGTATTACCCCAGTCTCTCTGTTCTGATGTATTACCCCAGTCTCTCTGTGCTGCTGTATTACCCCAGTCTCTCTGTGCTGTGTGCACACAAATGAAAGTGTTGCCTCCAGAACAATTAATTGGCTTCTCCCGCAGTATTTAATCTACAGGACTAATGCACTGGCTCTTACTCTAACTCCCGCACTGGCCACACCAGTTGGCTCTTACTCTAACTCCCCCACTGGCCACACCAGTTGGCTCTTACTCTAACTCCCCCACTGACCACACCAGTTGGCTCTTACTCTAACTCCCCCACTGGCCACACCAGTTGGCTCTTACTCTAACTCCCCCACTGGCCACACCAGTTGGCTCTTACTCTAACTCCCCCACTGGCCACACCAGTTGGCTCTTACTCTAACTCCCCCACTGGCCACACCAGTTGGCTCTTACTCTAACTCCCCCACTGGCCACACCAGTTGGCTCTTACTCTAACTCCCCCACTGGCCACACCAGTTGGCTCTTACTCTAACTCCCCCACTGGCCACACCAGTTGGCTCTTACTCTAACTCCCCCACTGGCCACACCAGTTGGCTCTTACTCTAACTCCCCCACTGGCCACACCAGTTGGCTCTTACTCTAACTCCCCCACTGACCACACCAGTTGGCTCTTACTCTAACTCCCCCACTGGCCACACCAGTTGGCTCTTACTCTAACTCCCACACCAGTTTGCTCTGGTTAAAAGTAGTGCACATGGTATGGAATAGGGTGCCATTTCGCCCACATCTAACCCTAAACCGTATGGAACCCACTACTCTACAGACACAACACAGTCAGGGTGCCAGACTGTGAGAGCTTTAGTTAAACACCCTGATGTGTCCTTAACCCTGTGGAGGAATGCAGACTGTTCTGTTTTAATGAGGCCAGATTAACACTATGGAGATGCATAGAGAGGGTACAACCAGAAGTTTGGTGTTTCTACCACAACAGTGTCGCTTACCCTAATGCACACACACACACACACACACACACACACACACACACACACACACACACACACACACACACACACACACACACACACACACACACACACACACACACACACACACACACACACACACACACACACACACACACACACACACACACCTCTTCCCAGAATGTTTTTTTTATTCGTACTTACAGATGGATCTTAATTTTTGTCGCTGAGAACTTATAGTGTATTCAAGGTTTAAAAAGCCTTCAAACATGAATAATTTCCACTTTAAAATGTCACACTTCATTTTCCTTAATAAAAAATGTATCAACCCCTACAAAAAATTTCCATTAATTATAATCCACATGACAATTCACATTTCCTGTTGCTGCGTGATTATTTTCCTTCTGTAGCACACTGGCTCAAATTAAGATCTTACATCTGTAAGTATGATAAACAGTGGGGAACATGCAGTGACAGAAGAAAACATTTTACTGTTCAAACTATTGCCTTCTAACTCTCACTGCAGGTGGAGGACCGGTAAATAGGTAATGAGAAATCTGTTGGTGCCAAGGTTCACCTCTGTACAATGACGAAAACAAACAAATAAACCTAGGAACCAAATTAGGTAATCGGTGTAAGTCAATGTTTGTCTAATTGTCACCAATGTTCTTCTCACCTCTCATCTTCCATGACAGATTCCAACACACAGTTTCAAAGACAGGATATGAGAGGGGCAGCAAATTGTAATTACCTGAAGTATAATTCCAAATCACTTGTGGCTAGCTCAGTGACTACTTGAGAATGATTATTCTCAGAAATGAAATTCTCAGAAATGTGCCAAGGTGAAGAGTGAATAACTATATTTATAGAGCAATACAGCGATCATACTATCACTGAGGGTTAAAGAGAAACCTTAACAAGATTATAGAGCAATACAGCGATCATACTATCACTGAGGGTTAAAGAGAAACCATAACAAGATTATAGAGCAATACAGCGATCATACTATCACTGAGGGTTAAAGAGAAACCTTAACAAGATTATAGAGCAATACAGCGATCATACTATCACTGAGGGTTAAAGAGAAACCTTAACAAGATTATAGAGCAATACAGCGATCATACTATCACTGAGGGTTAAAGAGAAACCATAACAAGATTATAGAGCAATACAGCGATCATACTATCACTGAGGGTTAAAGAGAAACCATAACAAGATTATAGAGCAATACAGCGATCATACTATCACTGAGGGTTAAAGAGAAACCATAACAAGATTATAGAGCAATACAGCGATCATACTATCACTGAGGGTTAAAGAGAAACCATAACAAGATTACAGTGAATCACTTGCCCTGTCAGTCACATAGGTCATACTGTATATAAAACTTGAACGTTATGTTTTCTAACATTACCGAAGACACTCATCATTCTTTGACATGTAATCCTGCAGTTGAATATGCAGGCCCAATACAACCTGCAGATAACTCATTAATCACCTTGACACTTGGAACTTAAGAGACCTGGGTGACGCTGGAACGGCGTAGAGCGACGTGGAGGGGCGGCCATTCCTGATTGCTTTTCTTCATATTCTATTTAAAACTCCAAGCCCGGCGCAGCATTAAAATGCATTAAAAATGTAACATGCAGCCTGAGATCTGTTCCCACTACAGTCAGACAGCCTTGTTATTATGACTATTATGACTGGACTGGAAGCCATTACATGACGTGTTAGTGGTTCTCCACATGAATCAGACTTATCTTTTGTTATGAGTTGGATACGATACTCATAACTGTATGGGTTTTTCAAATTCATAGTGGATTAAAGAATGTCTGACCCGGAAAAAATCTGGTCCTAACCGTGATACTGTCCAGTCTGACCAGGAAAAACTGTGGTCCTAATCATGATAAGGTCCAGTCTGAAGAGATCAAAGTCTCCCACCCTGTAGTGTCAGCAGCAAATCTGGTGGTGTCCAGGTGTTCAACCTGACATGTCACTTCTCGTACCTCACCTGGTCCCTGACAATCAGCAGCAAATTACCTGGAAGGAACCGCCAGTCCCTGTGCATATGGACTTGGCCCCACACTAATCAGAGCCATTATGAGGCCAGTCCCACTCATAACACCTTCAGATGGATGGGGTGGCAGCTGAAGGGTAATATGACTTTCTAACCCAAATCAGTCCTAAACTTCTGTCCTGCAGTTTGACTCACCTGAAATCTTTTTAATGTTCTATTGCCCCAGTTGAATGTTCCTTGCCACCACCCAGTCTTTACCAGTGACAAAGAGAAACGGGCTATAACTCACCAGGTGGTCCCAAACCCCTATCTGGGAAACATCATTCAGCAGGCTACTTTGGGGTAGGGGACAGTATTTTCACGTCCGGATGAAAAGCATGCCCAGAGTAAACGGCCTGCTACAAAGCCATAAAAGCTAGAATATGCATATTATTCGTAGATTTGGATAGAAAACACTCTGAAGTTTCTAAAACTGTTTGAATGATGTCTGTGAGAATAACAGAACTCATCAGGCAGGCAAAAACCTGAGAAAAAATCCAACCAGGAAGTGGGAAATCTGAGGTTGGTCGATTTTCAACTCAGCTCCTATTGAAGATACAGTGGGATATTGGTAATGTTGCACTTCCTAAGGCTTCCATAGATGTCAACAGTCGTTATAACCTTGTCTGATGCCTCCACTGTTTAGTGGGGCCAAAGGAGAGAGGAATGAGTCAGGTCTGCCATGAAGTGACCATGCTCTGACCATGCGCGTTCACGTGAGAGCGAGCTCTGTTCCATCGCAATTCTGAAGACACAGGAATACTCCGGTTGGAACATTATTGAAGAATTATGTTAAAAACATCCTAAAGATTGATTCAATATTTAGTTTGTCATGTTTTTACGGACTGTAATATAACCTTTTTAACTTTTCGTCCGTACTTTCCGCTGGACCTGCCCGCGCGTCGTGAGTTTGGAAAGTGTACTGAAAGCTAGAACAACAAGGAGGAATTTGGACATAAATGATGGACATTATTGAACAAAACGAACATTTATTGTGGAACTGGGATTCCTGGGAGTGCATTCTGATGAAGATCATCAAAGGAAAGTGAATGTTTATATTGTTACTTCTAACTTCTGTTGACTGCATAATATGGCGGCTATATTTGTGTCTTGATTGGGCTCTGAGCGCCGACTCAGATTATTGCATGGTTTGCTTTTTTCGTAAAGCTTTTTTGAAATCTGACACAGCGGTTGCATTAACTTCTTATGGCTGAAGGGGCAGTATTGAGTAGCTTGGACGAAAGGTGCACAGAGGTGCCCAGAGTAAACGGCCTGCTCCTATGTCATTGTTGCTAATATATGCATATTATTATTAGTATTTGATAGAAAACACTCTGAAGTTTCTAAAACTGTTTGAATTATGTCTGTGAGTATAACAGAACTCATATGGCAGGCAGAAACCTGAGAAGTTCCACTTTCTGTTTGGATTTTTTCTGGGGGTGGCAGATATTCAACCAAGCTCTCATTGAAATTACAGCGAGATATGGATGAGTTTTCACTTCCTACGGCTTCCACTAGATGTCAACAGTCAATAGAACTTTGTCTGATGACTCTAATGTGAAGGGGGGCCGAAGGAGACAGGAATGAGTAATCACTGCCATGAGGTGCCCACGCATTGAACTGGCGCGTTCACGTGAGAGGGAGCTCTGTTCCATCGGTCAACTGAAGTCAATGTAATTCTCCGGTAGGAACGTTATTCAAGATGTATGTTAACAACATTCTAAAGATTGATTCAGTACATCGTTTGACATGTTTCTACTGACTGTTATGGAACTTTTGGACATTTTTTCACGTTATAGTGGACGCGCTTTGTGACTTTGGTTAGCGCGTTTGGTAAACAATTCCAAAGTAGCTAATTGGACATAAATAACGGACATTATCGAACAAATCAAGCATTTATTGTGGACCTGGGATTCCTAGGACTGCATTCTGATGAAGTTCATCAAAGGTAAGGAAACATTTATCATGTATTTTCTGGTTTCTGTTGAATCCAACATGGCGGCTAATTTGGCTATTGTTCTGAGCTCCGTCTCAGATTATTGCATGGTTTATTTTTCCGTAAAGTTTTTTTTAAATCTGACACAGCGGTTGCATTAAGGAGAGGTATATCTATAATTCCATGTGTATAACTTGTATTATCATCTACATTTATGATGAGTATTTCTGTTGAAACGATGTGGCTATGCAAAATCACTTGATGTTTTTGGAACTAGTGAATGTAACGCGCCAAAGTAAACTCAGATTTTTTTATATAAATATAAACTTTATCAAACAAAACATGCATGTATTGTGTAACATGAAGTCCTATGAGTGTCATCTGATGAAGATAATCAAAGGTTAGTGATACATTTTATCTCTATTTCTGCTTTTTGTGAAAGCTATCTTTCGCTGGAAAAATGGCTGTGCTTATTGTGGTTTTGTGGTGACCTAACATAATATTTTGTAGTGCTTTCGCTGAAAAGCATATTTCAAATCGGACACTTTGGTGGGATTAACAACAAGATTACCTTTAAAATGATATAAGACACATGAATGTCTGAGGAATTTTAATTATGAGATTTCTGTTGTTTGAATTTGGCGCCCTGCACTTTCACTGGCTGTTTTCATATCATCCCGGTGACGGGTTTGCAGCCATAAGAGGTTTTTAAGGAGAAGTGCATCTAAAATTCCATGGATAACAGTTGTATCTTTTAGCAATGTTTATTATGAGTATTCCTGTAAATTGATGTGGCTCTCTGCAAAATCAAAGGATGTTTTGTGACTTCTGAACGTAAGGCTCCAATGTAAACTCAGATTTTTGGATATAAATATGAACTTTACCGAACAAAACATACATGTATTGTGTAACATGAAATCCTATGAGTGTCATCTGATGAAGATCATCAAAGGTTAGTGATTAATTTTATCTATATTTCTGCTTTTTGTGAATCCTCTCTTTGGCTGGAAAAATTGCTGTGTTATTCTGTGAATAGGCACTCACCTAACATAATTGTTTGGTTTGCTTTCGTCGTAAAGCCTTTTTGAAATCGGACACTGTGGCTGGATTTACAACAAGTGTATCTTTAAAATGGTGTAAAATACATGTATGTTTGAGGAATTTTAATTATGGGATTTCTGTTGTTTTGAATTTGGCGCCCTGCACTTTCACTGGCTGTTGACGAGGTGGGACGCTAACGTCTCACGTACCCTAGAGAGTCTTTAGGGCTAGGCTGTTTTCCTAACCACTTGACCTGACCAGTAACAACTATGGTCTTTAGCTCTAGCCTAGTTATAACACATCAGCAGTGCTGTACATTGAACCAGTCTAGAGACATGTATAAGGTGACACGTGTTTATCCCCCCCAAAAAATAGAACAATTCTGATGCCATATTGTATCCCTCTGTAAATCACAGGGCCAGAAGTGGGAGAAACCAATTATGTGGTGTGACAGAATAAGCTCCCCACTGGCACAGGAGAGGAAATACAAATCCTCCCGCCTCTCCTCCCCTCCTCTGAGGATAATCCCATTTGGGAGGCATTATCTTAGTGTTTTGTCATTGATTTCTATGATTGATCTGTCCCCCTGGGCGGCAGTGACTTCCTCTTGATTTAAAACCAATTACATGATGATGATCTATCCGAGTAAGGATGCTGGGAAGCCAACCTGCCTCCGTGGGCCCAGCCAGGAGAGAGTGGGCCAATGGGATAAATCACCAGTCTATCGATCTATTTCCCCTCTTCACTTCTGTTCTGTGGCTTGCTGAACCGTGATGCCTCTCAGTCCTGAAATGACTGCTTGCTTACGTATGTTTGTTTGTTTTATTTGTTTGTTTGTGTGGACTAAAACAGTATGGAAAGTCATATATGTGTGTCAAATCAAACTTGATTTAAAGTACAATTAAAACATTTGAATACAACTCTAGACACATTACAATTAAATAAAAGACAACGTGAGATCAAGCCAAGGCAACTTGTTTACTTTCAACTTTCAACTGGACAGTAACTGAAACATGCAGCTACAAACCCAGAGCAAGCAGTAGACTGCATCAGACTGCATCAGACTGCAGTAGACTGCAGTAGACTGCATTAGACTGCATTAGACTGCATCAGACTGACATGCCAGTGGAGATTGTAAACTCCTGTGAGTTGATGTATTTTGTAATATCTCTCCAGTGAGTATTTGGAACACTCCAGTCTGAAATCCCACTTGATCTGATATACATAAAAATTAATCCTGGATTAACACAAAGCCTGTTTATTGCTTCTCTGCTTTATTGAATGCCAAATAATCACACATTACTGTTGATGCCATAGTCCCCAGACTCCCACGACAGCCTTCAAGCGAATCATAAATAACTGTGTTACTTAACAACAGATTTCTATCTCTCTCGCTATATATACAGTACCAGTCAAACGTTTGGACACACCTACTCATTCCTGGGTTTTCTCTTTATTTGTACTATTTTCCACATTGTAGAATAATAGTGAAGACATCGAAACTATGAAATAACACATATGGAATCATGTAGTAAGCAAAAAAGGGTTAAACAAATCAAAATATATTTTATATTTGAGATTCTTCAAAGTAGCCACCCATTGCCTTGATGACAGCTTTGCACACTCTTGGCATTCTCTCAACCAGCTTCATGATGTAGTCACCTGGAATGCATTTCAATTAACAGGTGCGCCTTGTTATAAGTTAATTTGTGGAATTTCTTTCCTTCTTAATGCATTTGAGCCAAACAGTTGTGTTGTGAAAAGGTAGGGGTGGTATACAGAAGATAGCCCTAAATTATGGCAAGAACAGCTCAAATAAGCAAAGAGAAACAACAGTCCATCATTACTTTATTAAGACATGAAGGTCAGTCAATGCGAAAAATTTCAAGAACTTTCAAAGTTTCTTCAAGTGCAGTCATAAAAAACCATCAAGCATTATGATGAAACTGGCTCTCATGAGGACCGCAACAGGAAAGGAAGACCCATAGTTACCTCTGCTGCAGAGGATAAATTCATTAGAGTTACCAGCCTCAGAAATTGCAGCCCAAATAAATGCTTCACAGAGTTCAAGTAACAGACACATCTCAACATCAACGGTTCAGAGGAGACTGCGTGAATCAGGCCTTCATGGTCGAATTGCTGCAAAGAAACCACTACTAAAGGACATCAATAGGAAGAAGAGGCTTGCTTGGGCCAAGAAACACGAGCAATGGATATTAGACTGGTGGAAATCTGTCCTTTGGTCTGATGAGTCCAAATTTGAGATTTTTGGTTCCAACCGCCGTGTCTTTGTGAGACGCAGAGTAGGTGAACGGATCATCTCTGCATGTGAGGTTCCCACCGTGAAGCATGGAGGAGGTGTGATGGTGTGGGGGTGCTTTGCTGGTGACACTATCAGTGATTTATTTAGAATTCAAGGCACACTTCACCAGCATGGCTACCACAGCATTCTGCAGCGATACGCCATCCCATCTGGTTTGCGTTTAGTGGGACTATCATTTGTTTTTCAACAGGACAATGACCCAACACACCTCCAGGCTGTGTAAGGACTTTTTGACCAAGAAGGAGAGTGATGGAGTGCTGCATCTGATGACCTGGCCTCCACAATCATCCGAACTCAACCCAATTGAGATGATTTGGGATGAGTTGGACCGCAGAGTGAAGGAAAAGCAGCCAACAAATGCTCAGCATATGTGGGAATTCGTTCAAGACTGTTGGAGAAGCATTCCTTGTGAAGCTGGTGAGAGAATGCCAAGAGTGTGCAACGCTGTCATCAAGGCAAAGGGTGGCTACTTTGAAGAATCTCAAATATAAAATATATTTTGATTTGTTTTTTGCTTACTACATGATTCCATTTGTGTTATTTCATAGTTTTGATGTCTTCACTATTATTCTACAATGTAGAGAACAGTAAAAATAAAGAAAAACCCTTGAATGAGTTGGTATGTCCAAACGTTTGACTGGTACAGTATGTATATATGTACTACCGTTCAAAAGTTTGGGGTCACTTAGAAATGTCCTTGTTTTTGAAAGAAAAGCACCGGTCTTAACGGCAACAGTGAAGACGCAACTCCCGGATGCTGGCCTTCAAGGCAGAGTTGCAAAGAAAAAGCCATATCTCTCTCCAGTGTCTGTGTTCTTTTGCCCATATTAATCTTTTATTTTTATTTTCCAGTCTGATATTTCTTTGCAACTCTGCCCAGAATGCCAGCATCCCGGGGGTCGCCTCTTCACCGTTGACTGGTGTTTTGCGGGTACTATTTAATGAAGCTGCCAGTTGAGGACTTGTGAGGCGTTTGTTGCTCAAACTAGATACTCTAATGTACTTGTCCTCTTGCTCAGTTGTGCACCGGGGCCTCCCACTCCTCTTTCTATTCTGGTTAGAGCCAGTTTGCGCTGTTCTGTGAAGGGAGTAGTACACAGCATTGTACGATTATACTTGGCAATTTCTCGCATGGAATAGCCTTCATTTCTCAGAACAAGAATAGACTGACGAGTTTCAGATGAAAGTTATTTATTTCTGGCTATTTTGAGCCTGTAATCAAGCCCACAAATGCCGATGCTCTAGATACTCAACTAGTCTAAAGAAGGCCAATTTTATTGCTTCTTTAATCAGTAAAACAGTTTTCAGCTGTGATAACATCATTGTAAAAGGGTTTTCTGATGATCAATTAGCCTTTTAAAATTATAAACTTGGATTAGCTAACACAACGTGCCATTGGAACACAGGAGTGATGGTTGCTGATGATGGGCCTCTGTACGCCTATGTAGATATTACATGTAAAATCTGCAGTTTCCAGCTACAGTAGTCATTTACAACATTAACTATGTCTACACTGTATTTCTGATCAATTTGATGTTATTTTAACGGACAAGGACATTTCTAAGTGACCCCAAACTTTTGAACGGTAGTGTATATATATTTTTTATGAGATGACACATGTTCTTCAGATTTTTGTTCATAGCTTTAGAAATCATACAAACAAAACATTCACCTTGCATTCACCCCAGGGTGTGGTGTAACCGGGGACCTCGTGGCAACCCGGGACTTGTCGCTTTGTGGCAACATCGGCACTCATACAAACAAAACATTCACCTTGCGTTCATTCCAGGGTGTCATAACAACCCGGGACTTGTGGCTTTGTGGCAACATCAGCATCCATAGATGATCTTACCTCCAAATCATACAGCTCAGATTAACACTTACATTTCCCGCCTGGGTTTAAAATGCAATCATTCTGCAGCTTTTTGAAGAAAGTCACATTTTTCAAAATCATTTGAGAGCATCCATTTATCCGGGTCCAAATTGATGTCAATTACAGAATGTTTATTGTCTTTTTACTTCGTATATTTACTTAATATTGCATGCTCTTTCACCACACTGCCTCCCCATAGTCCTGTATATTTAATGGTACTCCAGTCTGTGTGTCTCAGTGTTTTTATATCCTCCTGGGCACACACCTGTTGAATCAACATTGTTTCCACATCATTTCAAATTACACTGAACCAACGTGGAATAGATGTTGAATTGATGTCTGTGCCCAGTGGGAGGCCATGTCCCAAATATCTCTCCTTCCTCCCAAAGTGTGCACTTGTTCACTTTTCTTCACTGATTTGAAAGGAAATTACTGGTATAAGATATATTTTTTATTTGAACTAGGCAAGTCAGTTAAGAACAAATTCTTATTTACAATGATGGCGTACCCCAACCAAGCCATCCTATGGGACTCCCAATCACAGCTGGTTGTGATACAGCTTGGAATCAAACCATGGTCTGTAGTGATGCCTCTAGCACTGAGATGCAGTGCCTTAGACCGCTGCGCCACTTGGGAGCACTATGGTGGAAGCTCCCTCTATCCCATGCCTCTAACAATCCAATGTCTTTTGATTTGTGTGAAGTAGTGAATGAGTGTACACTTCAGGAGAAAGGAGATATTATTGGGATGCACCCCTAGTGGTACTACAGCTGATACCTCCACTCTCTAAGTTCTTTAAAACATGGGGTCTCCTTCCACGCCTTTCTATGTCACCGCTAACCTGTATTCTCCAACTGAGCAGGAAATCAAATTCTCTTAATTATATGCTGTACGGACGGCTGTGTGTTAAATACCCGTTCCTCAAACCTTAGGGTGTCTTTTGGAATACATTAGCACCGCATGGAGTATGAGTCAGAGCCCATTTGTTCATGCTGAGCGGGAGGCAGAGATCCCATTTAGGTGAACCCAGTGCCGCCTCTCTGCAGTATTCCACTTGGTTTGGTCTTGCTTGAGTCAACCGGGCCAGATTGTCAGAGGAACTCCCGGACCCCTGAATGGTGATTTGGAAAAAAGTAGCCGCCCCCTGCCCCCGAACCTGAATACCCCGCGGATCCAAGGGGTGCATAGAACAGAGACGAGACACAGCTACTCCGATATCATCCAGTCTTTCTCCACCAGCAAGGGTTGGTTTATTCATTTACCTGGGTACAGGATAAAATAATTTGAGTTTATACGGTGTGACAGGTTTCAGACATACACAGCTGATTTCTTAATAATGTATGGCTGTGTTTGTGTTGGTGTTGGGCGGGAGTCAAGACAGGACAGGAGCTGTGTTCGAATACCCATACTAACATACTGTATACTACATACTTAATGAGTACAGTATATACTACATATTATATACTATTAGTTAATTTTAGTATACTGTAAACGAACAGTATTCTTTCAGTTGAGCGTATTAGCGCTTCGGCCTGTCTACCGGAAGTTGATGCTGTTGCTATGCAACCTCTTGCTAGCTTGTTAGCATAACAAATGACTAGCTAGACATTTTACAATTTCGGGTGTGTCGTTAATTCAATCTGGAGTGCCAGAGTGCACAAATCCAGAGCGTTGTCAGATTGCCCCTTGGTAAATTCAGAGTGTTTCGCTCTCAGAGCGCACACTGGACGGTCTGGCCGAGGACTTAGGTTGATCCGAGCGTTCTGACCTCACAACGGCAGTCAAGCACCCAAGTTAACTGGGTATCGTTGGCTAGCTTGCTAGCTATTTCCAGACACAAATGAGACAACAACTCACTCTGACCATTTTACTCGCGCTAGCAGAGTTGGTAATGCTGTTTTCATGTTATCCAGAGTGTTGGTGACTGTAACTGTGCTACGGGCAACAATTTAATTACGCTTGTTTTTGCCAACGTTTACTGACACCTGCCATATTCAAATATTCAACGGGTGTTGAGCGTTCGTAAATCCATCAGTTATTCTGCGCTCTGGCACACTCAGACAAGAGTGCTCTGAAATTGGAGTAGATAGCAAGAATGAACAATGTCCATTGAGAACTCACAATGACTATACCACTTAGCTTAGAATGACGTGAATAATTAAATCAATAAACATTGGGTAGTTAGTTAGATAGCATATAGTTAATATACTGTCTGACAAGTTCGAAGTATTAGTTGCCAACTAACGTTAGGACGGTAACTAGCCTCTACGGGATCAGTGTCCCTATACCTGGACAGTTGAGCTAACGTGCGCTAATGTGATTAGCATGATGTTGTAAGTAACATCCAACTTTCCAGGACATAGACATGTCTTATATGTGCAGAAAGCTTAAATTCTTGTTAATCTAACTGCACTGTCCAATTTTCAGTAGCTATTACAGTGAAAAAATACCATGCTATTGTTTGAGGAGAGTGTACAACAACAAAAAACTTTTATCACGGCACTTGGTTTGATACATTCACCCTGAAGGTAAATGATGTACTTATATTCAGTAATCTTGCTCTGATTTGTCATCCTGAGGGTCCCAGAGATAAAATGTAGCATGGTTTTGTTTGATAAAATCGATTTTTATATTCAAATGTAGGAACTGGGTTCTAAAGTTTGAACCCCTGCTGTTTCTGTGTCATTACTTTATTATATTGCTCAACATTTTCTTAACATTTGTCATAATTAGTTAAAGCAATGAATTTGTATCTGCTCTCGTCGGACTTCGGCTGCATATTTTCCTCCATTTTCTTCAAATCTGCAAATGTTGTTAAGCCACACCCATTTTCTGAAGAATTGCATTATGGGCCCTAAAAGCACAGAAATAGTGTCCACTTCTTGTATACTTTGTATTTTGGCCTATTTAGTACGACATCCGGGAACTTTTGGCATGCTAACTATATCTATACTATGATCAATAAGCATACTACATACTGAATTTACATCACAAATAGTACGATTAGTGCGGACACAGCTAGGGAGTCAGGAGGAAGACATAGGCTGCGTCCCAAATGGCATCCCATTCCCTATGTAGTGCACTACTTTTGACCAGGGCCCATAGGGCTCTGGTCAAAAGTAGTGCACTAAATACAGTATATGGAATAGGGTGATATTTGGGACACATCCATGCTGAGTAAGCCGTCCCAGCAGGGCACCACAGGGTCAGTTTGTTAAGCATACCACCGAAGAGATACATGCTCCAACGTCCCAAAACGGTGTGTTTCCTGGTCACTTACAGAGATAGGATGTCAGCAATGCAGGATGGTTTGTGGATGAGAATTTGTATAGTCGCGAAAGGCTTGAATCATAACGTCAGCAAACTGTTTCTGGTTCACCCTCAGCCTTCATCTGCCAAAACAAGTCCTGGATTAATGTAGGCTTAACATCTTTACGTAATTTGAATGTCTAGAGTGAAGAGAGGGTCACTTTATAGTCGTAGTTGGCACAGCTACAGCTAAATTTCATTCCATTATTATATCCAACAGATTCTTCCAATCATATTAATGCGTTCACACTAAACCAGAGACAGACGTTTATAATTATAATAGGCTACCAAACAAACCAACAGAAACTCTGGTGCCAGAAATCAGACTATTTGATACATGGGCTGTGGAGGAAGTACTTTATTCAGAGACAGTAAAAGCAAAAATCACATGAGTCATCTACTCCGTTGAGACTGTTAAAAACAAATATAATGTATAAATTATCTCTTGTCTTTTGTCTCCTGTGTATCCAGCAACAGCTCAGACTCAGACTCATTCTCTTAAAAGCCATAAAGCTCTAATATGGGTCTCCTAATACAGCCTGGTTTCAAACACTAGACGTAACATAGTAAATGTAAATCCGGGACAATGAAATTAGTATGATATGTTATGTTTGGTATGTTTACATAAGATAGAACGTTACTTGAGGTGAAAACACAAATTGGGTAGTTGGTCGTACTTATAATGCGAATGTCTAGCAACCCGAAGGTTGCGTGTTCAAATCTCATCACGGACAACTTTAGCATTTTAGCAACTTTGCAACTACTTACTACTTTTGAACTACTTTGCAACTACTTAGCATGTTAGTTAACCCTTCCTCTAACCCTAACCTTAACCCTTTAACCTAACTCCTAACTCCTAACTCTAACACTAAGCTTAAAACCCTTTAACGTAATTCCTAACCCTAACCTTAACCTTAACCCCAAACCCTAACCCCTAGCCTAGCTAATGTTAGCCACCTAGCTAACGTTAGTGACCTAGCCACCTAGCTAACGTTAGCCAGAACAAATTGGAATATGTAACATATCATACATTTTGTAAATTTGTAACATATTGTACGAATTGCAATTTGTAACATATCATAGAAATTGTAATTTGTAACAATTCATACAAAATGGATGATTGACATCAACAAATTAGTACATAACATACAAAATGTAACATATCATACTAACTGGAGTGTCCCGGATTTTTTTTTTTTAGGGGTGGATCAGCTTAATATTGCGGAAAGATTGTTGGTTCGATCAATGTAATTGTCTGCATCATTTTCAATCCCCGATATCTTTTTGGGGGGTAAATATATACTTAATATATTACTTAAAAATCATACAATGTGATTTTCTGGATTTTTTTTTAGATTCCGTCTCTCACAGTTGAAGTGTACCTATGATAAAAATGACAGACCTCTACATGCTTTGTAAGTAGGAAAACCTGCAAAATCGGCAGTGTATCAAATACTTCTTCTCTCCACTGTATATCCATATACATATGCATACATATACACATATATACATACACATACCTATATAGATATACATATATTTTTTTAGAATATACCTTTATTATTCCACGCAAACCGTACCACCCTTCCCCCAATTGGAGTAAACTACTAAACAATAACACTTAGGCTTCTACCTTCAGTTTATACATATTATACACATTTTACAGACATTATATTTTGTTTGTTTTTAGTCCTTCCTCTATTTCTGATGTCCATCCAGTTTGATTTCTATTTGTAACTGCTATTTCACAAAATTTCTGAATCTATATATATTTTACAATGTGTCCCGGATTTACATTTACTATGTTACGTCTACCCCTGAGTCCAGGTTGCCCAGTTGCTCATTGAACCTTGAGACAGAAGAGAAGAGGACAGAGTAAGTAATTTTTGCAATAGACAGAAAGAAATTGTTCCTCATTTAGCTTTTTTGCTGAACCTTGGGAGAACAGAAAAAGACACTTCATTAGGCTTCTTTTTAATAGGCCCATCTATCTAAATCAGATATGGGCCTTAATGGTGGCTCTCTATTATTTATATTTGATAAGGAGTATTTAAAATCCAGACTCATCGTCAGCCATTGAACCTGGCATTTCAAGCAAGTGTTCCAAGCACTGTCCTCTGTCAAAGTGGATTATTAAACTTTAATAATCTGCCCGGAGAGTCCATTTTCCCCCCATGTGATTGCGAAAAGGAAAAAAGCCAGACTAAAAAGGGAAACATTTCTTACCAATTGAGAGGTCAGCCTCCTGAGCTTGAGTTCCTCCGGCAATAGGAGAGCCTGTGAGCGGTTTGAAAATAGTCTCAGTGGGATCTCAGTTGAATGTAGGAGATGGCATCATTTAAAGGCTGCTGGCTTTGAGCCTGGGGCCCTGGCTGAACTCACTGAACCCTCTACCAGTCTACCTCCTCCAGGGGCCAGGTGCACCAACCGCCACTGTCTTCAGAGTACAGTGGTTCAGGGTCGCCTCAGAGCATGGAACTCTGGGATATGTGGCTGACTGGCTGACCTGTTATCCATGCTTGAGTAAACATGGAGTTTTTAGAGAAAACTCTTTGGACTATAGTAAGTAAGCTTTGTACGAGCCAGAACGGCTCATAGGGCAGTAGCCTATCTCCTGTTTCTGTAATGTGAGGAATCTTTTGGCTATAATTTCACTGTGTTATCAAGCATGCATGTTAAAGAAGGAATAACCTGTCTTGGTAGTGAATGGCCTAACAAAGAAAGAGTTCAAAGTTCAATTTGTGGCTCCAGCTCAGAGCATTTTATGTAGCCAGCTTGGCACGAATATAAGAAAATCATCTGAACTCGTACTATGTTATAAAACAGTGTCAATACAGTATTGTAAAATACATACACATTTTTCCATAAAAATGACTGCCGTTATTTGAATTTTGAATTAAGTAGAACATTCCAATGGCCTCTGGTTTCAGGGCAGTGGCCTATCTCCAAGCTATTTGGCCTCTCTGTAAACTGGGCCTTAGTACCATTGACATGATCAGATCATACACAAAGAAAACAGACCCAGTGTTATTGATAGACAAAAATACATGATGGCTTATTATAAATACTAATAGCATTCTCAACCAACTGCAATTTGTTTCTTAATTACCGATGTGGTGGTTTCTGTTCTGTAGCCTTGGTCTGTACAGGGGCAAAGAATCCTCTTCAGCATGTAGAATTACCTTGGAAACCAACTTCATTACCGACTGCATGCAATTCAATTTGAGGTAGTTAACATTCATGTAATCCTATTTGATTTCTGTGGTATATCAACTAAAGTACACATGAAAACATCCCTTTAATTGATTCTCCTTTCTCTATAGTTGGTAAATGTAGGAGACTTCGCTGACAATCAGATCTCTAAGAGACTGCTAGTGTTTTTATAGCACATAGATTTATCATAATCCCTGGATTCAAATGTAATTTGTGTTATCTCTGCAATACTCCCTCCTCCATTATTATTTTAAACCACTTTAATTAATTAATTTAAACCACATTAATTACTATGGGCTTCTTTTGTTATTCATTAGCTTGTATTTCCATATAATGAGTACCCCTTAACTCTCCCAAAATGAAAAGTAACAGGAGATTCATCAAATAAATGGGATGTTTTCTCTTTCTTTCTTTCTTTCTTTCTTTCTTTCTTTCTTTCTTTCTTTCTTTCTTTCTTTCTTTCTTTCTTTCTTTCTTTCTTTCTTTCTTTCTTTCTTTCTTTCTTTCTTTCTTTCTTTCTTTCTTTCTTTCTTTCTTTCCCAACATTCACTTCCGCTGGCCCTTTCTTTCACACTGTTCTTCAACTCCTGTTGGGCTTCTTTTTTTAAAATCACTTTCCTTCCCTCCTTCCCTCCCCAGTACAGTACTGACTTGATTGAAATGTGAATATTTTATACCTATGAATAATTCAGCTGATTGTAAACAGCGTTTAAACGCTCCTGTCCTCTATGTTCACTGGGGTGTCCTTGAATGGGACATACGAGGAGTTTCATTCCAAATCGATATATATCCAAATTCAGAAATGTAAATGAGCTTTTATTGTTTAAAGAAGTTATGAAAGAGGTTTGTTCACTGACAGACAATTACTTTATTTGTTTGAAATCTATCACTTGATGATTTCATTTCAGAGATACAAATAATCATGTTTTGTTGCAAAATGCTATATCCCCTTCACTCTCAGGAAAATAAGTAGTACTTCTAGGTTTTTAAAATAATATTCTTTGACAAATAACAACATTTTTAATAAAGAACTGTACAAATGATACATTAATGACATCAATATTAAAAAAACGTTTTTAAAACATGAATCAATACAGTAATATGACATATGCATGTAAAATATTTATACAGTATTTGACATTTTAATCATTTAGCAGATGCTCTTATCCATAGAGCACTTAGACAATGAGTCCATTCGTTTTAAGATGGCTAAGTAAGACAACCCCATATCACAGTCAAATATTTGAACATTCCATTCCAGCTAAACAATGGATATATAGCATTTTGCAACAAAACCCATTTAATTACACATCTAAAATGTATGAATAAAAAATGTGAGAAATGCAATAAGAGGTTGCACTTTTTTAGTTGGAGTGAGAATAAGAAGTTTCTGATTGAAACTGGGTTGAATAACTACTGCAGGTCTTACTAGGCTGACAGTGAGATGATATGCAAAGATAAGTATTTAACTGTGCAAATCCTTTCAAAGCAATCAATAGCAGGTAATTGAATGGTGAAGTAACATGTTGGTAGTGTTTTACTTCCAAATTAACTGTTTTGGTCCAGTTAATAAAGGATGTAAATTACCAGACAGTTTCCACATAGTCGCACCAGTACCTCAAAAACAATTCAGATGCCAATGATTACATGTGGTGAATATATTTATTTCATAACATAACCTTGCAAACCAAGGGAGTACTTACATGATTCTGAAAGAAAATCTATACTCCACCTATATCTGTAATTTGCATATTGGAATTAGAAATATTGAAATAGTAAACAGTGCGAGAAAATGGGATGCAGTCATTATGGAATTGGATATTAGAGACATATAGTACTGTGTGAGCGCCACTGACTTTTAATGCAGTTTTGATATAAAAGTCTAATACTCACTCTGCCTCTATGAGAGAGGGGACTCACATGGTGACTAGACCGGGTACGCGTATGCGTCCAAGTGCGCCATCGCGCGCATGTTGATTTTGTCCATCCACAGCAGACGCGATCAGGACATGCAGGTTGAAATATCAAAACAAACTTTGAACAAACTATATTAATTTAGGGACAGGTCAAAACTCATGTAACATTCATGGCCATTTAGCTAGCTAGCTAGCTGTTGCTAGCTAATTTGTGCTGGGATATAAACATTGGGTTGTTATTTTACCTGAAATGCACAAGGCCCTTTTTTCTGAATCTTTGTAGAGTTTTGACCCATTTTGAGTCACACAAAATCATGTGTTCTCTACTCCAACAATTCATCCACAGATTAAAGGGGGAAACTAGTTAGTTTCTAGTAATCTCTCCTTCAGTCTTCGTCTTCTTCTTCTTCTTCTCCTGTGGACTTTATATGGCGATTGGCAACATGTGTATGTATGCGTACATTTATTTTGCAACGCTTGCGCACGTAACGCTAGTGGTGTGGTCAGCATGTCAGAAGCAGTCAGTCACTCTCTGCTCAGTGGGAGCTGAAGGAATCACAGGTTTTCACAAGCAACAGTTCTGCTCAGGGGGTTTGCATTGGCACTGTGTTCAGACTGGCCAAGTGCATTCCCTACCCTCTTTAAGCTCTCTCTTTCTTTCAGTGTGCTTGTGCACCTTGTTCACCTTGAGGTGAAGTAGAGAGTAGAGTAGGGTAGAGTGAGGGGGAGGCAGACAGAGAAAGAGAGCTTGAGAGTGAGCAAGAGAGAGAGACCCTGAGAGAGAGAGCAATAGAGAGATGCAGTTTATGGGGAGATATTCAAACAGCTGAACAATCCAGAGCCAAGAGTTCATACTATTTATGACTCATACATGTATAGGAGAGAGAGGGAAAAAGAGAGCAATCGCAACAGCAGGTGAAAGACGGAGAGCTAAGAAAGAAGGAGAGAGAGCTGTGAAAGAAAGCGAGAGCCAAAAGGCAAAGAGAAGAAGAATAGTGATATGAACTTGTGCTCCATTAATACAATGGACAGGTTACCACTCACCAGCCAATCGATGCCTTTAATCCTCATACAGGCTGTTTGCTATGCTGGGCCTCTTCACGCTGTTCACCCATGCTCAGCTTCCACCACTGCTTAAGAAACAGATGGTCAACAAAACCAATTAACCTTTTCTGAGCTCCTCTCCGTCTCTTGCCTTCCCCATTCAGTGGCTGACACTCTGGAGTCCCTGAGAGAGTGACCAGGACAACCTGTATGTGCCACTCCTGGGGGTCTACAGAGTAAGGATGGACTGGTAAAACTAGGCCAGGTGAGAAGTTAGAAGTAGGGACCAACCATAATCTAAAATCTGATATTCAAAGTCTATCAGCAGGTCAGGATGTGATCTCTGTATAGACAGCGTGGTCTCAGAGCTTTTTGTATTATTATGTACGTAAATCAGTGGTTTTCTGGCTGGCTGTGTAGATGTATAACACGAATGTCTAGCAATCCAAAGGTTGAGAGTTTGAATCTCATCATGGACAACTTTAGCATTTTAGCTAATTACTAGCTCTTCAACTACTTACTAGTTTTTAGCTACTTTGAACTACTTAGCATGTTAGCTAACCCTTCCCCTAACCTTAACCACTTCAGCTAACCCTAACCTTAACCATTTTAGCAAATCCTTCCCCTAACCCTAACCTTAACCCTCTAACCTATCTACTAAATGTAACCCTAAACTTAACCCCTAACCCCTAGACCAGCTAACGCTAGCGAGCTAGCTAACGTTAGCCACCTAGCCAGATTTTGTAACATATAATCCAAATTTTAATTTGTAACATATCATACGAAATGGGTGATGGACATCCACAAATTAAAACATACCATACTTAATGTAACATATCATACTAAATAGAGTGTTTCAGATTTACGTAGAGAATAATACAAAATACTCTGAGACCAGGTTGGTATAGAGGGTATGGTATGTGTGGTACATTTCTCTTTACAGATGGTGTGGTAGCAGCTATAGACCCAACGATGACAAAGCTTCTATTTTCACACAGGGACTCATAGCACTGTTACCCCTTTCATCCGCAGACTGGGAGGAAGTGATAGACGTGATAGATGGAGAGACTGGAACAGACAGGTGGGTGGAGGTTTGGCAGAGGGAGAGAAATGCGGCTGGAGATGACAGCTTCAGTCTAACACACAGCAGAGTGTGAATTACACAGACAGACTCATGAGAAGAGTCAGAACACTAATGGAATAGCACCTGACAGAAGCTGATAAAGGAATTGCCAGGGTGCCAACTGCCAGCTACAGTGTCTTCAGAAAGTATTCACATCCCTTTACTTTTTCCACATTTTGTTGTGTTACACCCTGAATTTAAAATGGATTCAATTGCGATTTTGTGTCACAATACCCCATAATGTCAAAGTGGAAAATGTTTTCAGACATTTTTACAAATTAATAAAAAATGAAGCTGAAATGTCAATAAGCTTTCAACTCCTTAGTTATGGCAAGCCAAAATAAGTTCAGGAGTAAAAATGAGCTTAACAAGTCACATAATACGTTGCATGGACTCACTCTGTGTGCAATAATAGCGTCTAATATAAATGTTTAATGACTACCTCATCTTTGTACCCCACACATACAATTATCTCTAAGGTCACATCACTGAGTACAACTTTTCATGTGTTCAGTCATGTTCGGATGCTACAGACGTTCGGACGCTATAGATGTTTTCGTGAGAAGACCTATTTTCGGGACGTCTCATGGTCTGACAAACACCGCTCTAGCTCTGTCACCTTTCACAGCACCGCTCTAGCTCTGTCACCTTTCACAGCACCGCTCTAGCTCTGTCACCTTTCACAGTACCGCTCTAGCTCTGTCACCTTTCACCTTTCACAGCACCGCTCGAGCTCTGTTACCTTTCACAGCACCGCTCTAGCTCTGTCACCTTTCACAGCACCGCTCTATCTCTGTTACCTTTCACAGCACCGCTCTAGCTCTGTCACCTTTCACCTTTCACAGCACCGCTCTAGCTCTGTCACCTTTCACAGCACCGCTCTAGCTCTGTCACCTTTCACCTTTCACAGCACCGCTCTAGCTCTGTTACCTTTCACAGTACCGCTCTAGCTCTGTCACCTTTCACAGCACCGCTCTAGCTCTGTCACCTTTCACCTTTCACAGCACCGCTCTAGCTCTGTCACCTTTCACCTTTCACAGCACCGCTCTAGCTCTGTCACCTTTCACAGCACCACTCTAGCTCTGTTACCTTTCACAGTACCGCTCTAGCTCTGTCACCTTTCACAGCACCGCTCTAGCTCTGTCACCTTTCACAGCACCGCTCTAGCTCTGTCACCTTTCACAGCACCGCTCTAGCTCTGTCACCTTTCACAGCACCGCTCTAGCTCTGTCACCTTTCACAGCACCGCTCTGGCTCTGTCACCTTTCACAGCACCGCTCTAGTTCTGTCACCTTTCACAGCACCGCTCTGGCTCTGTCACCTTTCACAGCACCGCTCTAGCTCTGTCACCTTTCACAGCACCGCTCTAGCTCTGTCACCTTTCACAGCACCGCTCTATCTCTGTCACCTTTCACAGCACCGCTCTAGCTCTGTCACCTTTCACAGCACCGCTCTAGCTCTGTCACCTTTCACAGCACCGCTCTAGCTCTGTCACCTTTCACCTTTCACAGCACCGCTCTAGCTCTGTCACCTTTCACAGCACCGCTCTAGCTCTGTCACCTTTCACAGCACCGCTCTAGCTCTGTCACCTTTCACAGTACCGCTCTAGCTCTGTCACCTTTCACAGCACCGCTCTAGCTCTGTCACCTTTCACAGCACCGCTCTAGTTCTGTCACCTTTCACAGCACCGCTCTGGCTCTGTCACCTTTCACAACACCGCTCTAGTTCTGTCACCTTTAACAGCACCGCTCTGGCTCAGTCACCTTTCACAGCACCGCTCTAGCTCTGTCACCTTTCACAGCACCGTTCTAGCTCTGTCACCTTTCACAGCACCGCTCGAGCTCTGTCACCTTTCACAGCACCGCTCTAGTTCTGTCACCTTTCACCGCACCGCTCTAGCTCTGTTACCTTTCACAGCACCGCTCTAGTTCTGTCACCTTTCACAGCACCGCTCTAGTTCTGTCACCTTTCACAGCACCGCTCTAGCTCTGTCACCTTTCACAGCACTGCACTAGCTCTGTCACCTTTCACAGCAGTGGATTGAGATGCATCCACCACAAAAAAAGATATCTCTAGCTTAAACGGACAGATTTTTATGGGTATTATTTTATTATGTTTTTTAGATTAACGCACCGGTGCATCAATCGACTTTAGGGGGTTAAATGTGAATCTAATTTCATCTGAAAAGTTGCATTAGGATTCATTTCCTATACCATGACGTTTGTATATTCCTCGCTCTTCATGTTGAGGTTCGCTGAAATTGGCCGGTTCCCCTTTAGCATGTCAATGGCGGAATGGGAAGGAGGAGGGTCATGGTAGTGCTCATCTTGTATCTTTTCCCTGAGAGCCATATTTATCAGACATCAACAGCTGTTTATACTGCAGGATGGTTTCACACACCCGCCCTGCTAGATAGGTCGCTGTTACTCCTCTGCTAGCGGGTACCATGTCACATTCACTGTGCACTGTGAAAGGCAATCATTTCATGAGTTTCAGACAATGTGCAGTGGCTGCTCCTCAATTCTTTTCCCATTATGAGACATTATGCTCACTCAACCTTGGCAGGAGTGAACAGCTTTCCCTTGACAGACTAGTTTCTGAGAAGTCTGGCTATTTCTTTTTGTAGGTTCATGAAATGCCTTGATGGATGTGTGTGTGTTTGTATTTGTGTGTGTGTGAAATTTTCTCTATGGAATTTCTGAAGGCAGCTGGAGAGACAGTTGAAAAAAGGGGTTATGAAGGCTGCACAATATTTACCCAGTACCAAAGGTGTATGATGGGAAATCAATCATTATGAGGGTATCCAACAAGGCTGGAACTTGGACTATATTGTGTCTAACTGCGGAAGACGATGCTTATAAAAAGGAACGGCCACTTTGGTTCCCCACATATCATGAATGTGTTTACACTATCTTGGGTTTAAAAGCGACCTATTGAATTCCAGTCTCAATTAACTGTGAATGTGGAACCGTTGATTGTGCTTTGATATGAGATAAGAGTAATGCACTTCTTTACCTTCAAAGATAATGCCTTAAAGCGGCAATCAGCACTTGAAACAATAACAAAGCGTACTCCTCGCTACTGTTTCACTAAAAAGTTGAGAGATTGGCCAGGAGAAATGTAACCACTCTCAAATTGGCAACGTGTATGTGACCAATAAAAATGTATTTGATTTGATTCATAAACAGAGCTATGGATGCAAGGACTGACCATCCATAATATCAACATTAGTTGTTTTTTTTGTGACCAAATTCTAATTTATTTTGTCTTTTTTTGGGGGGGGGTCAGGTTACAGGTTTAATATACAAATTCATATAATGATATAATCACTTCGTATTCACCTGTGGGCTGCCACTCACAAAGAAAAAAAAACATTAAAAAGGTACATAAATACAAAGGTTTGATCCGTATGATCATGTTACAAAGTACAGTTCTTATGGCTTTATAGGTTGTTTATTAATATGTTGGGCTTTAGCTGAGATTAGTCTTTCCAGAGACAAGCTTATTTGTCCAGGCCTCAATTATTCCATGACTCGCTCAATTCATTCTTGCTGTGGATAATTCTAACGTTATAACTTCTAGTAATAACTGCATCCACTGGTGAACTGGGAGAGAGTGAGAGAGAGAGGGAGAGGGAGAGAGAGGGAGAGAGAGGGAGAGAGAGGGAGAGAGTGGGAGAGAGAGGGAGAGGGAGAGAGAGGGAGAGAGAGGGAGAGAGAGGGAGAGAGTGGGAGAGAGAGGGAGAGAGAGGGAGAGAGAGGGAGAGAGAGTTGGAGAGAGAGAGGGAGAGAGTGGGAGAGAGTGGGAGAGAGTGAGGGAGAGAGAGGGAGAGAGAGGGAGAGAGTGGGAGAGAGAGTGAGAGAGAGAGAGGGGGAGAGAGAGGGAGAGAGGGAGAGAGAGGGAAAGAGTGGGAGAGAGAGGGAGAGAGAGTTGGAGAGAGAGAGGGAGAGAGTGGGAGAGAGTGGGAGAGAGAGAGGGAGAGAGTGGGAGAGAGTGGGAGAGAGAGGGAGAGAGAGAGAGGGAGAGAGAGGGAGAGAGTGGGAGAGAGAGGGAGAGAGAGTTGGAGAGAGAGAGGGAGAGAGTGGGAGAGAGAGGGAGAGAGAGTTGGAGAGAGAGAGGGAGAGAGTGGGAGAGAGAGGGAGAGAGTGGGAGAGAGTGAGAGAGAGAGAGGGAGAGAGAGGGAGAGAGAGGGAGAGAGTGGGAGAGAGAGGGAGAGAGAGTTGGAGAGAGAGAGGGAGAGATTGGGAGAGAGTGGGAGAGAGAGAGGGAGAGAGAGAGAGAGAGAGAGAGAGAGAGAGAGAGAGAGAGAGAGAGAGAGAGGGAGGGAGAGAGAGAGAGAGGGAGAGAGAGAGAGGGAGAGGGAGAGAGAGAGAGAGAGAGAGAGGGGGGGAGAGAGAGAGAGAGAGAGAGGGAGAGAGAGGGAGAGAGAGAGAGAGAGAGAGAGAGAGGGGGAGAGAGAGAGGGAGAGAGAGAGAGGGAGAGAGAGAGAGGGAGAGAGAGAGAGAGGGGGAGAGAGAGAGAGAGAGGTCAAGGTCATTTCCATCTATAGTGCCTGTTAGTCCTTGAATTTAAAATGGATTCATAAAAGAATTATGTTTTTTCGAAATTTTTACAAGTTAATAAAATAGTCAATAAGTATTCAACCACTTTGTTATGGCAAGCCTAAATCATCTTCAACCACAAAGACCAGGGAGCTTTTCCAATGCTTTGCAAAGAAGTACACCTATTGGTAGATGGGTAAAAGAAAAGCAAACATTGAATATCCCTTTGAGCTTGGTGAAATTATTAATTACATTTTGAATTGTGTATCAATACACCCAGTCACTACAAAGACAAAAATCAAATCAAACTTTATTTGTCACACTTGCCGAATACAACAGTAGACCTTACCGTGAAACGAATTACTTTCAAGCCCTTAACCAACAATAAAGTTCAAGAAAGAGTTAAGAAAATATTTACCAAATTAACGAAAGTAAACATTTATAAAAAGTAACACAATAAAATAACAATAATGAGCCTATATAGAGGGGGTACTGGTACCCGAGTCAATGTGCGAGGGTACAGGCTAGTGGAGGTAATTTGTACATGTAGGTAGGGGTAAAGTGACTATGCATAGATAATACACAGCGAGTAGCAGCAGTGTAAAAACAAATGGGAGGGGGGTGTCAATATAAATAGTCTGGGTGGCCATTTGTTTCATTGTTCAGCAGTCTTATGGCTTGGGGGTAGAAGCTGTTAAGGAGTCTTTTGGACCTAGACTTAGCGCTCCGGTATCGCTTGCCGTGCGGTAGCAGAGAGAACAGTCTATGACTTGGGTGACTGGAGTCTTTGACAATTTTTTGGGCTTTGCTCTGACAGGCGTCCTTCCTAACTCAGTTGCCGGAGAGGAAGGAACGCTCAGGGATTTCACCATGACGCCAATGGTGACTTTAAAACAGTTACAAAGTTTAATAGCTGTGATTGGAGAAACCTGAGGATGGATTAACAACATTGCAGTCACTCCACAATACTAATACTTGGGCTCCCGAGTGACGCAGCAGTCTAAGGCACTGCATCTCAGTGCTAGAGGTGTCACTACAGACACTGGTTAGATTCCAGGCTGTATCACAACGATTCGGAGTCCCATAGGACGGTGCACAATTGCCCAGCATCGTCCAGGTTAGGGTTTGGCTGGGGTAGGCCGTCATTGTAAATAAGAATTTGTTCTTAACTGACTTGCCTAGTTAAATAAAGGTTAAATAAAATAAATACAAATAAAAACGAACCTAATTGACAGAATGAAAAGAAGGAAGCCAAATATTCCAAAACATGCATTCTGTTTGTAACAAGGCACTAAAGTAAAACTGAAAAAACTGTGTCAAGCAATTCACTTTTTGTCCTAAATACAAAGTGTTATGTTTGGGGCAAATCCAATACAACACATCACTGAGTACCACTCTCCATATTTTCAAGCATAGTGGTGGCGGCATCATGTTATGGGTATGCTTGTAATCGTTAAGGACTGGGGAGTTTTTCAGGAGAAATGTTTTTATAATGGAACTAAGCACAGGCAAAATTCTAGAGGAAACCTTGTTCTGTCTGCTTTCCACCAGACACTGGGAGATGACTTCACCTTTCAGAAAAACAATAACCTAAAACACAAGGCCAAATGTACACTGGAGTTGCTTACCAAGAAGACAGTGAATGTTCCTGAGTGGCCTAGTTACAGCTTTGACTTAAATCTACTTGAAAATCTATGTCAAGAACTGATTGTTTAGCAATGATCAACAACCAATTTGACAGAACTTGAAGAATAAAATAATCACAGCTGTAATCACTGCCAAAGGTGCTTCTACAAAGCACTAACGGGTGTGAATACTTATGTAAATTAGAAATGTCTTTATTTCATGTTCAATACATTTGAAAATTTTTGAACAACATGTTTTCATTTTGTTATTATGGGGGTTTGTGTGTAGATGGGTAAAAATAAAAATCTCCCCATTTTGAATTCGGGCAATTCAGACAACAAAATATGGAATAAGTCAAAGGGTATAAATACTTTCTGAAGGCACTGTAAGATGCATTTTTTTGCAGCAGTTCTGCCTGCCTGCAGTTATCATCTCTGATTGAGAGATTAAAGGAGTTATCATTATTGAGTAACATAGTGTTATGAATTTTATGAATAATGACTAAATTATGTATACATTTAACGTAGAACTATAACTAACAGAATTCTACCCTGTCTCTGTATAATGATGGAGAATGTTTGTCCATAAGAGAAGAGGAACTGTGGCAGACAACTTGTGACCACTATGTAACTGATAACAGGGAAGGAAGTCTCCCCACCCAGGGAGGAGAGAAACCTTGGGCTTGTAGTAGATTGTATAACAGGTGGCAGGCAATGTATGAGTAGGAGAAGACTTGTGAACTATATTGTCTGAGAGGAGGAGGGACATTTATGACGAAATGAGAGGTATATAAACCAATGTATAGGAAATGATAAGGAGAGCTCTCGTAAATAAACATTCTGACTATTGTAGACTGGCCGCTGTCTGTTTCATTTCAACAAGAACCTTACACATTCTTGGTAACAGACCGAGTGGTTTAATTGAAGTTCAGTTTATGAACATTGAGCACATAATTCTCTTAACACATAGTACTGTAGACGCACTTCAATGAATTGTGTAACTTTGTCCCAGAAGCATTTAACTGCAGGGTACTCCCACATCATATGAAGGAATGTGCCTATCTGATTTAGGGAACACAGTGAACAGTTGGGAGTTGGGGCCAATTTCATCGTAAAACATTTCCTTGGTGTTAAATACAGTCTGCGAACAAACTTTAAATTTAAAAATTGATGGTTCAGATTATGGGATGTCAAGGTAATATTTTTCCATATTCTGTTCCAATTAAAGTGTTGTTCAGTAAATTTGATGGAAACACATTTCTGGTGGGAAAATACACATTGTTTTTATGCAGATTTCAGAATATTCACCTGAAAATCTGTCGCCAATTGTATGGAAACCTAGCTACTGAGAGAGATTTGGACTCCCAATGAGACGGCTTTCTCTGTTGAGAGAAGAGGTTTTATTCTTTTAGAACGGATTTAGTTTGGCTTGGTGTGGATTTACAATCAGAGGTGTACGGTTCTTTATAGAAGTGGTAGAATCGTTGATTGATTAATTTAGGTTCAGATACAATAGTTGCTATATCAACTAATTGATCATTACTGCATAGCTTGTTGGCCAGTAGACGACTGGGACGATTACCATGGAAGTAATGGTTGAGTCTAACTCGATGGTTGGGAAAGTCTGCTCTCTGTCTTATCAATAAATGAGGTTCTGTCTTGACTTTGGAAAGAGTAATAGCTATCTGGTCTGAATAAAGCGTTTGTTGAGAATGCTCTAATGCAGTTAACAACATATCCAATTCTGATATCTTCTTTCATTGTCATTTATTCAACTGAGATGCAAATGCAGTTGCATTATTTTTTTGTTATTCATTTATTTTTGTATTTTACCTCCTTTTTCTCTGCAAATTTGATCTTGTCAGGCCCAAGCCATAACATAACAGGCCCAAGCCATAACACCCCCTCCACCATGTTTCACGGATGAGGTGGTATGGATCATGGGCATGTCTTTTTTTTCTCCACACTTTCCTCTTTCCATCACTCTGGTATATCTGTCCACAATACTTTTTTCCAGAACTCTTGGGGCTCTTTAAGGTGCTTTTTAGCAAACTGTAATCCTGCCTTTCTGTTCTTCAGGCTTGTCAGTGGTTTGCATCTTGTAGTGTACCCTCTGTCGTCCTGCTGGTGTAGTCTTCTACGCAAGGTAGACTTTGACACATCTACACCTGCATCCAGGAGAGTGTGTTTGATCTGTTGGGCTGTTGTCAGGGGGGTTTTCTTCACCATAGAGAGTATTCTCTGGTCATCCACTACAATGGTCTTCCTCAGTCTACCGGGTCTTTTGACATAATTAAGTTCACCAGTTGTTTTCTTCTTGTTAATGATGAACCAAACTGTTGACTTGGGCGTGCCCAGGGTTTTTTCAATGTTCCTGATTGATTGATTTTCATTTCTGAAAATGACGGCCAGCTTCATTTGCATCGACACTGCTGTCTTCCTCATGTTGTCACACCCCAACAACAACCTCCAAAGGCAACAGCAAAGTCTAGAATCAATACTATTCATCAACAGCTCTCCTGCATGCACTAACGACACAAATGAATACACCTGCCTAATGACACACATCTGTGAAGCCAATTCAACAAATACTTGTAGTACCTTAAAATGGGGGGACCATGTACAAAAGGTGCTGTCATTTCTAAACAGTTCATCCGATATGTATGAAAATACCCTCAAATTAAAGCTGACAGTCTGCACTTCACCCTCATTGTCATTGTCAAACTCAGTGCTAGAGTACAGAACCAAAATAACAAAAAAAACATTCACTGTCCAATGAATTATGGTGCTCACTGTATGCATATGCACTTCACCCCTACTGTCACGTTCCTGACCTTATTTTCCTTTGTTTAGCTTTGTTTAGTTGGTCAGGACGTGAGCTGGGTGGGCAGTCTATGTTATGTGTTTCTATGTTTAGGTTCATTGGTAATTAGCCTTATATGGTTCTCAATCAGGGACAGGTGTTTGACGTGTCCTCTGATTGAGAACCATATAAAGGTAGGCTGTTCACACCGTTTGTTTGTGGGTGATTGTCTTCCGTGTCTGTGTATGTACCACACGGGACTGTTTCGTTTGTTTAGTCTGTTCCTGTTCGTGCGTTCTTCATGTTATGTAAGTTCTCATGTCCAGGTCGGTCTACGTCGTTTTTGTTATTTTGTAATTTATTCAAGTGTGCTTCGTGTTCGTCTTGTTTGAATAAATTCATTATGTACTCCACAAAAGCTGCGTTTTGGTCTGATCCCTGCTCCTCCTCAGACGAGGAGGAGAACAATCGTTACAGAATCACCCACCAACCAAGGACCAAGCAGCGGTGGAGAAAGCAGCAGCAGCGCACGAAGGAGGAATGGACATGGGAGGACGTTTTGGACGGCAAGGGTTGCTACACATGGGAGGAGATCCTGGCTGGAAAAGATCGCCTCCCATGGGAACAGCTGGAGGCAGTTAGGAGAGCAGAGGCAACCGGAGAGAGGAACCGGCGTTATGAAGGTACGCGGCTAGCACGGAAGCCTGTGAGTCAAGCCCAAAAATGTCTTGGGGGGGGGGGGCTAAAGGGTAGTGTGGCGAAGTCAGGTAGGAGACCTGCGCCCACTTCCCGATCTTACCGTGGAGAGCGAGAGTACGGGCAGACACCGTGTTATGCGGTAAAGCGCACGGTGTCTCCTGTACGTGTGCATAGCCCGGTGCGGGTTATTCCACCTCCCCGCACTGGTAGGGCTAGATTGGGCATTGAGCCAGGTGCCATGAAGCCGGCTCAACGCGTCTGGTCTCCAGTGCGTCTCCTCGGGCCGGCATACATGGCACCAGCCTTACGCATGGTGTCCCCGGTTCGCCAACACAGCCCAGTGCGGGTTATTCCACCTCCCCGCACTGGTCGGGCTACGGGGAGCATACAACCAGGTAAGGTTGGGCAGGCTCGGTGCTCAAGGGAGCCAGTACGCCTGCACGGTCCGGTATATCCGGCGCCACCTCCCCGCCCCAGCCCAGTACCACCAGTGCCAACACCACGCACCAGGCTTCCTGTGCGTCTCCAGAGCCCTGTTCCTCCTCCACGCACTAGCCCTATGGTGCGTGTCTCCAGCCCGGTACCACCAGTTCCGGCACCACGCACCAAGCCTCCTGTGCGTCTCCAGAGTCCTGTGCGTCCTGTTGCTGCTCCCCGCACTAGCCTTAAGGTGCGTGTCCTTAGCCCGGTACCTCCAGTTCCGGCACCACTCACCAGGCCTACAGTGCGCTTCAGCCGGCCAGAGTCTGCCGTCTGCCCAGCGGAGCCTGAACTGCCCGTCTGCCCAACGCCGTCTGAGCTGTCCGTCTGTCAAGCGCCGCCTGCGCTGCCCGTCTGTACTGAGCCTTCAAAGCCGCCCGTCTGTCCTGAGCCTTCAAAGCCGCCCGTCTGTCCTGAGCCTTCAAAGCCGCCCGTCTGTCCTGAGCCTTCAGAGCCGCCCGTCTGTCCTGAGCCTTCAGAGCCGTCCGCCAGACAGGAGCCGCTAGAGCCGTCCGCCAGACAGGAGCCGCTAGAGCCGTCCGCCAGACAGGAGCCGCTAGAGCCGTCCGCCAGACAGGAGCCGCTAGAGCCGTCCGCCAGACAGGAGCCGCCAGAGCCGTCCGCCAGCCATGAGCAGCCAGAGCCGTCCGCCAGCCATGAGCAGCCAGAGCCGTCCGCCAGCCATGAGCAGCCAGAGCCGTCCGCCTGCCATGAGCAGCCAGAGCCGTCCGCCTGCCATGAGCAGCCAGAGCCGTCCGCCTGCCATGAGCAGCCAGAGCCGTCCGCCTGCCATGAGCAGCCAGAGCCGTCCGCCTGCCATGAGCAGCCAGAGCCGTCCGCCTGCCATGAGCAGCCAGAGCCGTCAGCCAGCCATGAGCAGCCAGCGCCGTCAGCCAGCCATGAGCAGCCAGAGCCGTCAGCCAGCCATGAGCAGCCAGAGCCGTCAGCCAGCCATGAGCAGCCAGAGCCGTCCGCCTGCCATGAGCAGCCAGAGCCGTCCGCCTGCCATGAGCAGCCAGAGCCGTCAGCCATCCATGAGCAGCCAGAGCCGTCAGCCAGCCATGAGCAGCCAGAGCCGTCAGCCAGCCATGAGCAGCCAGAGCCGTCAGCCAGCCATGAGCAGCCAGAGCCGTCAGCCAGCCATGAGCAGCCAGAGCCGTCAGCCAGCCATGAGCAGCCAGAGCCGTCAGCCAGCCATGAGCAGCCAGAGCCGTCAGCAAGCCATGAGCAGCCAGAGCCGTTAGACAGTCCGGAGCTGCCCCTCAGTCCGGAGCTGCCCCTCAGTCCGGAGCTGCCCCTCAGTCCGGTGCTGCCCCTCAGTCCGGTGCTGCCCCTCAGTCCGGTGCTGCCCCTCATTCCGGTGTTGCCCCTTAGTCCGGTACTGCCCCTTTATCCAGGTGGGTTAATTTGGAGGGTGGCCATTGGGAGGAGGCTACGGAAGTGGGGATTGACTATGGTGGGGTGGGGAAAACGTCCAGAGCCAGAGCCGCCACCGTGGACAGATGCCCACCCAGACCCTCCCCTATAGGTTTAGTTTTGCGGCCGGAGTCCGCATCTTGGGGGGGGGGGGGGAGTACTGTCACGTTCCTGACCTTATTTTCCTTTGTTTAGCTTTGTTTAGTTGGTCAGGACGTGAGCTGGGTGGGCAGTCTATGTTATGTGTTTCTATGTTTAGGTTCATTGGTAATTAGCCTTATATGGTTCTCAATCAGGGACAGGTGTTTGTCGTGTCCTCTGATTGAGAACCATATAAAGGTAGGCTGTTCACACCGTTTGTTTGTGGGTGATTGTCTTCCGTGTCTGTGTATGTACCACACGGGACTGTTTCGTTTGTTTAGTCTGTTCCTGTTCGTGCGTTCTTCGTGTTATGTAAGTTCTCATGTCCAGGTCGGTCTACGTCGTTTTTGTTATTTTGTAATTTATCAAGTGTGCTTTGTGTTCGTCTTGTTTAAATAAATTCTTCATGTATTCCACAAAAGCTGCGTTTTGGTCCGATCCCTGCTCCTCGAGGAGGAGAACAATCGTTACACCTACCTACATGTACAAATTACCTCGACTAACCTGTACCCCCGCACATTGACTCGGTACCGGTACCACCTGTATATAGCCACTTTGCTATTTTGAAAATGTTTTACTTTACTTTATTTAGTAAATATTTTCTTGACTCTTATTTTTCTTAAAACTGCATTGCTGGTTAAAGGGCTTGTAAGTAAGCATTTCACGGTAAGGTCTACATCTGTTGTATTGTGACAAATACAATTTGATTTGATCCTCCATAAAATGTATCTCATAGGCCTAATAGTATTGTAGAGCTCTTTTTACATGCACACAGCTTTAGGATATTAGTGAAACATTATTATTGGTTTAGGGCATGTTATGCCAAGGCCAGAGTAACAACCCACAGGTTGGTAGACCCCCAGGGCCAGGACTGAGCAGCCCAGCAGCTAGGGAGTGCCTAAATACTGTAGGTGTCTCCCCTGACGTGGGCATGTTTCAATAAAGACTCATTTTGTCGTACTGTATTCCATATAAGGCATCCAGACTTTATGAAAATTGCCCAGTATACCGTTAATCTGGTATTAAATCAAATCTGGTAATACATAACTTTCTGTCGTCCATTGTGACAATGTGGGAGGATAATCAACCGTCCAATTAATGTCAATGCATTTCGTAGATGCTTGGTTTCACAGTTTCATTTTATAACAGTCTCCAGTATCAACATTTACAAGCAAACACAAAGAGGGAGAAAGGAGAATCTGTAGACATGCTGAGATAAAAGTCATACTCTTACAGAATTCAGCCAGCCTTCACAAGACCATAACATTGTCAAATATGTCCCCTTTTGTGTTTTACACCTCCAACAGAGGAATGACATTTCTGAGTGCATGTTATTCAGTTTCATTCAGTTACACTGGCATATGTGACTTGTTTCAGGACACTAGGCATATGTGACTTGTTTCAGGACACTAGGCATATGTGACTTGTTTCAGGACACTAGGCATATGTGACTTGATTCAGGACACTAGGCATATGTGACTTGTTTCAGGACACTAGGCATATGTGACTTGTTTCAGGACACTAGGCGTATGTCGCGGGTCACTACTTCACAGGAGAGCCATTTGAACGTAATAGTGAATGGATGGTCTTAAAGTGCAGTCATTTATGTCTGAGATTATATGAACATGACTGGGCATTCAAACACATCTGTATCCATTCATCATCATCATCAATAGCTTCTACCAGGTCTTCCTCACATTTTAGTTTTACATGCTTTGTGTCATCGGGAAAGCCTCTTTTAACTCTTGTTTCAGTTTGGAAATCAACTTTGGAGGTTAATCAGATTGCCTTAAAATAGTTTCAATCTTTGAAGAATCTGACTTGTAAAAAATTGCTAAAATTCACCTCAGCTCCATCACAGACTTGTCTTCCCTGGCTGCCTGACCCTGCCGAGACCCGTCACCATCTGATCCTCCTAAGATGAGGCCTGACAAAGAATATAATCAATGGTTCAATCATTGAAATGACCATTATTCCCAGATCCCAGACTGTAGCTTTAAGCTGCCATCCTGTAGCTACTGGAGGTTACCCATCAATTACAGGGAACTTTGTACCATTCACTGATAATATTAATATACTGCAAAATTCACCTGAGCTCCATAGACTGGTCTTCCCTGGCTGTCTGACCCTGCTGGGACACCTGTCACCAGTTGATCCTGCTAAGACATGATGATCATAGTGTTGTGTACTGACTGTGAAGCCTGTAGAGCTGTTTATTACTGTGTCAGTGTTAAAGGTAGGGAATTATCTAGGAAACTGACAAATCAATTACATTACTATACTGACTCAAATAAAAACTCACATTGCACAAAAAAATATCAGAATTATAGGTCTTCAATCGTATGGCCATTGCTTTCATTGTTTGATTCAAGTCTAGTGTGAATAAGGCAAAAAGAATAGTTACTTTGGCCAGCTCGCTCTCTAACGGTGCATCAACTGGCGAAAGCTAGCTAAGTTCGTTTACTTCCTGTGAAACAGGACAAAAAGACTACAAAACATTTGGTATCACAGTGCAATGGTAAAACTGGGGGGGTGAAAATGCAATTTCAGAATTTGGGGCCCCGTCCCCAGTGAAAGTTGCCTCCCTGCTTAATATGGTGTTTACTATAAATAATTTTAGAAAAGAAGTCGGTTAATTCATAGTAAATTCATTAATTTGCAAAAGAAAGCCACGATAAGGCAGCGCATGTCAATGCATGGCACCAGAACCGGAAGCTTTGAGGCTATACAGTGTTTGTTTACAATTAGGTTGTTTACAAACAATGAAGTAAAACAAGCTAATCATTTGGGTGCTCATTCTTCAAGAACCAATGGTATGTAACTAATTTAAAAGTAAAAAAAAATGGATGTAGCAATCGAATTGCAGACTGCCCCTTTAATACAAACACTACTGTACATAGCTTGAAGCACACTTTTTTGTGGTCGACCTCAACCAGCTCAACACTCACATCTAGCCTTATGATTCATCATGTTGGGACAGAACTGGAGCCCATCTTCTATTTTCCATGCTACCTAGAGTCGATGTCCACGGCCATGCAGAAATCTAATTACTATTATTATGGTATTATTACCATAATAAACAAATCCCCATAAGAATCTGTTTATTTAAGCTAGAGATATCGGTGCCGGCGTTACGCATCTGCGGTGGAAGGTGGTAGAGCTACAGCGCTGTTTGTCAGACCAGGATACATTCACACTAGATATTAGTCACGTCGTGTCAGTATATACAAAACGTCTTAGGTCTTAACAGCAACAGCTCCAGCAGGCTAAACAATTAATCCATCTTGTCACTTAGAAAGAGTCATAGTTCTCCGAAATATTGAGTCTTTGAAGTTAGGAGAACCATAGGGCAGCTTAGATAAAAATAAAGATGTCTAACTAGGCAGAATATGGAAGATCAATGTATTATTTGAGGGTACCATTCATATTCTGGACCATCTCTCTCTCTCTCTCTGTCTCTCTGTCTCTCTGTCTCTCTCTCTCTCATTCATTGTCCTAGTTCCACCCCACTCTTCCACCACTTAGCAACGTGTGATGGGGTTGAAGGAGCCAGAGTGTGACTTACTGACATGGCCATGATGGTCATCTCTGTCACGTCCTGTCAGGCCATAACAGGCCCAGGGACACAGCTGTGCACCCCATCACCTCTCTCTGTACGCTCCAGTTTAGATGTTGAGCATCACAAAGAGCCACAGCATGGCAGATACTGTATGTTCAGACTCAGACAACAACAGTGTCTCAAATGGTATCGTATTTCACCCGCTGGATGCAATTTTCTCTCACTCATTCATAGGCTACCCAGAGATCAGGAAAAAACAGGACTCGCAACAGAACACACGCAGGCTGTGCCTATAGATTCTATCATGTCAACCAAAATGCTGACCGAGATGCACGATTATGGCCTCTGAAACTGAGATCTGCAGAAATTGTGATTCATGCACAGATATGGATATAGCTGTGCAAAGCACATGCCCAGTTGTCCTTCCAGTCTCTAAAGTGCCCTTTTGTTTTAGGTTTAAAAAAATATGTTGTCTTTGTTTTTCTGAACCCAAGTTGTTGTTAAATTCACATTAAATATGTGCTATTTCTATTAGCCATTAACATGTGTCCATCTATTGCTTTTACGTAACTAAATAATCAAAGTCATAATTGCTCAAAAAGTCTTTGACCGCAGTTACGTAAACATTTTGTTTGGGTGCTCTTTTTTTTGTTTGAGCACCTGCCCCTCAAAAGGTTTGTGCACGGTCCAACTGCCCCACCTTCCCCTCAAAAGGTTTGTGTATGGGTGGCAGGTAGCCTAGTGGTTAGAGCGTTAGACTAGTAACCGAAAGGTTGCAATATCGAATCCCCGAGCTGACAAGGTAAAAATCTGTCGTTCTACCCCTGAACAAGGCAGTTAACCCGCTGTTCCTAGGCCGTCATTGAAAATAAGAATTTGTTCGTAACTGACTTGCCTAGTTAAATTTAAAAAATTGACCTGTTAACATCATATTCACTTTTACAGGTGTTGGGGTATATTTTTCAAAACCACATTTCGGCATCCATTGCAAACCAACCTTCCGTCAAATGAAACAAATTTAGCCAATCCCCTGGACATGTCTAATTGAAAGCTGCGTTCCCAGTGACTTCCTTAGAGGGAGAGTGAGGGGCTGTCAGAGTGATGCCTGCCCTATCACAGCTCAGCGTCAGGACTTACCATACACACACATCCACAAAGAAAGTCTGTGTCCAAAATGGCACCCTATTCCCTATATAGGAGAGAGGGGAGAGAGAAGGGACATGGAAGAGAAAGGGAGAGGAAGGGGAGATAGGAGAGTCAGGACGGTAATAACCATGCTCTTATCTCTGCCTGGCGTTCCCAGCTTGGAGCCGTGCGGCGGCTGCATGGCCCCGTGTGATGGTGGGAGATTTATGACTACTGTCATCGGGATCATGTCTCTGCAGGTTGCCACGCTCCCTGACCTTCACCACCAATGCCACGGATTGCACTCTTCAATTTCTGCCGGAGGAGATTTCCGGCCAATCATAACAGGGTGGGAGACGACAGTTTTCGAGACGGGAAGAGGGGAGAAGCCAAGCTGTGACTAATAAGTACATCTGTAATTTACGGTAATTTAGCAGAAGTTCTTATCCAGAGCGATGTACAGTAGTGAGTGCATACAGTGAATTCAGAAAGTATTCAGGCCCTTGACTTTTTCCACACTTTGTTACATTACAGCCTTATTTTAAAATGGATTAAATACAAAAAAATCCTCAGCAATCTACACACAATAACCCATCATGACAAAGTGAAAACAGGTTTTAGACATTTTTGCAAATTTATAAAAAGTGTAAAACAGAAATACCTAACTTACATAAGTATTCAGACCATTTTCTATGAGACTCAAAATTGAGCTCAGATGCATCCTGTTTCCATGGATCATCCTTGAGATGTTTCTAAAACTTGATTGGAGTCCACCTGTGGACATGATCTGGAAAGGCACATAAGTATCATAACAAAAAAAGTCTGAAATCACAAATGCTCATATTCCTGCCCTCTTTCTGAGCGATACAAAGTTAATCTGTACAGGCGCAGTATGGTTGAAAGGCCCTGTGTGTGTGTCTATATAAAGGTCCCACAGTTGACAGAGCATGTCAAAGCAAAAACCAAGCCATGAGGCCAAACGAATTGTCCGTAGAGCGCCGAGACAGGATTGTGTCGAGTCACAGATCTGGGGAAGGGTACCAAAACATTTCTTCAGCATTGAAGGTCCCCAAGAACACAGTGTCCTCTGTCATTCTTAGATAGAAAAAGTTTGGAACCACCAAGACTCTTTCTAGAGCTGGCCGCCTGGCCAAACTGAGTAATTGGGGGAGAAGGGCCTTGGTCAGGGAGGTGACCAAGAATCTGATGGTCACTCTGACAGAGCTCGAGAGTTCCTCTGTGGAGATTGGAGAACCTTCCAGAAGGACAACCATCTCTGCAGCACTCCACCAATCAGGCCATTATGGTAGAGTGGCCAGACGGAAGCCAATCCTCAGTAAAAGGCACATGACAGCCCGCTTGGAGTTTGCCAAAAGGCATCTAAAGACTCTAAGACCATGGGAAACAAGATTCTCTGGTCTGATGAAACCAAGATTGAACTCTTTGGGCTGAATGCCAAGCGTCACATCTGGAGGAAACCTGGCACCATCCCTACGGTGAAGCATGGTGGTGGCAGCATCATGCTGTGGGGATGTTTTCAGCTGCAGGGACTGGGAGACTAGTCAGGATCAAGGCAAAGATGAATGGAGCAAAGTACACAGAGATCCTTGATGAAAACCTGCTCCCGAGCTCTCAGGACCTCAGACTGGGGTGAAGGTTTACCTTACAACAGGACAATGACCCTAAGTACACAGCCAAGACAACACAGGAGTGGCTTCGGGACAAGTCTCTGAATGTGTTTGAGTGGCCCAGCCACAGTCCGGGCTTAAACCTGATCGAACATCTCTGGAGAGACCTGAAAATAGCTGTGCAGCGACTCTCCCCATCCAACCTGACAGAGGTTGAGAGGATCTGCAGAGAAGAACGGGAGAAACTCCCCAAATAGAGGTGTGCCAAGTTTCTAGCTGTCACGCCCTGACCTTAGAGAGCCTTTTTTTTCTCTATTTGGTTAGGTCAGGGTGTGATTAGGGCTTGCATTCTAGTTTTTCGTTTTCTATGCTGGCTTGGTATGGTTCCCAATCAGAGGCAGCTGTCTATCGTTGTCTCTGATTGGGGATCATATTTAGGCAGCCTTTTCCCACCTGTTGTTTGTGGGATCTTGTTTTTGTGTAGTGCCTGTTTACACTGCAATTTCTTCACGGTTCGTTTGTTTTCTGTATTTGTTTTGGTGAGTTTCATTTGATTAAAACATGTGGAACTCTACGCACGCTGCGCCTTGGTCCAATCATTCTAATGATCGTGGCACTAGCGTCATACCCAAGAAGCCTCGAGGCTGTAATCGCTGCCAAAGGTACTCTACCAACTGAGCCACACAGGACCATAAGTACTATTTAGCTTTTTTAGAAGCATCATCAAATCACTTCTTAAAATCAACACTATCGTGTTGAAATAGCTGTTTATATGAAGAACGAGCAAAACACCTCCACCAGAGATTACAATTTGTGTAAAGTTACAGAACTGTTACATTGGTCTTCTAACACACTAAAGAGCTCAAGCAGGTCAACATCTGAGGCCATTGTTTTCCATGGTCATTGTTTGACTCAAGTAGAGGTTATGGTTTGACTCCAGTAGAGGTTATGGTTTTACTCCAGTAGAGGTCAGAGTGTGACTCCAGTAGAGGTCATAGTGTGACTCCAGTAGAGGTCATAGTGTGACTCCAGTAGAGGTCATTGTGTTACTCCAGTAGAGGTCATAGTGTTACTCCAGCAGAGGTCATAGTGTGACTCCAGCAGAGGTCATAGTGTGACTCCAGTAGTGGTCATAGTGTGACTCCAGTAGAGGTCATTGTGTTACTCCAGTAGAGGTCATTGTGTTACTCCAGTAGAGGTCATAGTGTGACTCCAGCAGAGGTCATAGTGTGACTCCAGTAGAGGTCATCGTGTGACTCCAGTAGAGGTCATAGTGTGACTCCAGTAGAGGTCATAGTGTGACTCCAGTAGAGGTCATAGTGTGACTCCAGTAGAGGTCATAGTGTGACTCCAGTAGAGGTCATAGTGTGACTCCAGCAGAGGTCATAGTGTGACTCCAGTAGAGGTCATAGTGTTACTCCAGTAGAGGTCATAGTGTGACTCCAGTAGAGGTCATAGTGTGACTCCAGTAGTGGTCATAGTGTGACTCCAGTAGAGGTCATAGTGTGACTCCAGTAGAGGTCATAGTGTGACTCCAGCAGAGGTCATAGTGTGACTCCAGTAGAGGTCATAGTGTGACTCCAGTAGAGGTCATAGTGTGACTCCAGCAGAGGTCATAGTGTGACTCCAGTAGAGGTCATAGTGTGACTCCAGCAGAGGTCATAGTGTGACTCCAGTAGTGGTCATTGTGTTACTCCAGTAGAGGTCATAGTGTGACTCCAGTAGTGGTCATTGTGTTACTCCAGTAGAGGTCATAGTGTGACTCCAGTAGAGGTCAGTATGTATCCAAAAAGTAGATAGTTCCCCCTCTGTATACACAGTTATACCGTGGACATGATAAATTGTGTCTGATGTCTGCAAAATTAATGAGGGGAAACTAGGGTATTCTCAGTTATGAATTTGATACCCTTATGGGGTTTTAGTGTGGTTCCCTGGTGCGGTTCCTATTTGCAATTAGCTTGCACCATGCATTGTACTGCCACAAAATGCTATAGTGATAGCTTACAAATAGACAGTTTATGATAAATTGGCTGATGCTGTAATTTACAATCTAATCAAAGCTATGATTGCACAAGCAATGTGTTGTCATCCCTGACGTAAACACATGGGAGCAATAGAAACATATTGTCACATAGCACAATCAACATGGTTTGACAAGGTTTGCTGGGACCACACCTGGAACCAGGAAGGAAGATTTCTCTTTCTTTCCTCACCATAATGAAAGAGCACCTTCAGTCCATTCACAAAAGACTCATTTGTTGTCACTGTACAACAATGTGGAGAGTCTTTGTGTGGAAAGTGCTCTTTCTATCAGAACCCCACAAAAGGCCAGACACAATGTGGATTAAAAAGAAAAGAAGACGGGAAAAAGCCCCATGGCGAGATTGGGGCATGCTTCCCTCAGTGTAAAACGAACGCTTTCTGTTATCGCAGGTGTTTGGCTGAACAAAGGCAAGGTGAGACAGGCTCTCCACCAGGTTTACTCAGGACCCCAAAGGTGATTTAATACTGAGCCTGAATCAGACCCACTTATTGCCACACAAGGAAATAGGAGACAGGGAATTTTCTTCCTACAGATGTTGGATCTTTATTTGAGCCAGTTTGCTACTACAGGAAATAATCCTGAAGCAACAGGAAATGTGGATTAGAATTAATGGATTTTTTTGTTGGGGTTGATACATTTTTCAAATGAAAAAATTACAAATTTTAGAAGCCTTTTGAATACGAAAAAACAAAAATTAACATTTCCTTCTGTGCAGAAAAATGTTCAGTGACAAAAGAGTGATCAAATTAAGATCCTACATCTGTATAAGGCGATAGTTTCTCTCTTTTTCTTCATTTTCCACGGCTGCACCGAGCGCCCGAGGCACCTCAATGATGGCGTGGATCCCTGCAGGCCAGGACCCCAAAGAGGAGTCCCAGGTGAGTGCCTGACTGAACATTTCTGTGGAGGACCACAGAAAAGTAAGCAGTATCGCTCTTCAAATCAAATCAAATCAAATGTATTTATAAAGCCCTTCTTACATCAGCGGATATCTCAAAGTGCTGTACAGAAACCCAGCCTAAAACCCCAAACAGCAAGCAATGCAGGTGTAGAAGCACGGTGGCTAGGAAAAACTCCCTAGAAAGGCCGGAACCTAGGAAGAAACCTAGAGAGGATCCAGGCTATGAGGGGTGGGCAGTCCTCTTCTGGCTGTGCTGGGTGGAGATTATAACAGAACATGGCCAAGATGTTCAAATGTTCATAGATGACCAGCAGGGTCAAATAATAATAATCACAGTGGTTGTTGAGGGTGCAACAGGTCAGCACCTCAGGAGTAAATGTCAGTTGGCTTGTTATAGCCGTTCATTCAGAGTATCTCTACCGCTCCTGCTGTCTCTAGAGAGTTGAAAACAGCAGGTCTGGGACAGGTAGCACGTCCGGTGAACAGGTCAGGATTCCATAGTCGCAGGCAGAACAGTTGAAACTGGAGCAGCAGCACGGCCAGGTGGACTGGGGACAGCAAGGAGTCATCAGGCCAGGTAGTCCTGAGGCATGGTCCTAGGGCTCAGGTCCTCTGAGAGAGAGAAAGAGAGAAAGAAAGAGAGAGAATTAGAGAGATACTTAAATTCACACAGGACACCGGATAAGACAGGAGAAATACTCCAGATATAACAGACTGACCCTAGCCAGTCTGCAGCATAAATACTGGAGGCTGAGACAGGAATGGTCGGGAGACACTGTGGCCCCATCCGACGATACCCCCGGACAGGGTCAAACAGGCAGGATATAACCCCACCCACTTTGCCAAAGCACAGCCCCCACACCACTAGAGGGATATCTTCAACCACCAATTTACCATCCTGAGACAAGGCCGAGTATAGCCCACAAAGATCTCTGCCATGGCACAACCCAAGGGGGGGCGCCAACCCAGACAGGAAGATCACGTCAGTGACTCAACCCACTCAAGTGACGCACCCCTCCTTGGGGCGGCATGGAAGAGCACCAGTCAGCCAGTGACTCAGCCCCTGTAATATCAGCCCCTGTAAAAGGGTTAGAGGCAGAGAATCCCAGTGGAGAGAGGGGAACTGTCTCTTGGCATCTACCACTGAATCAAATAGTTACTTATAACTGAGGTACAGTTGGAAACACAACACCTCAATACTTCCCTCCAACCTCTGGTTATACAGTTTACAGTATATAGAGTATTTTTTTTAAATATCCACCTGTCATTCGGCTCCCTGTTGTTTTTGATGACCTATTATAAAGGAAGCGTAATCTACAGTAGATTGCAGTAGAATGCCACCACACATGAAAAAAAATAATATTCCTTTGAGCTATGACTTCAAACATTCCATTTGTACTGTTTTGAGTCAATATAAACTGTGAGTCTTGTACGATTAAGTAAGCAACATAAAAGAGTGTTCTCTATACGCACAGTAAAAGCGGCACATCAACGGTGGTTGCATAGATCCGTTGTTGGTATGGACAGGTAAAACATCTAGTCAGGTATACCACAAAGACTGAATTCTTCCCACTTTTCCTATATAGGTCACCGTTCAAAAATAATTAGTTTGCCTTTCCCAGGGTCTTTGAAATGGCTAGACCAATCAGTGATGGAGGTTGGGTCTGCAATAGCCTATAGATTAGCCAACAACTGAAACATTGGTTTTAATTAGAGTGAGGTTGTAAAGCCTGGGGTGTTGGAGTGGCGACATGCAGCTGTCCAGAGAGAAGAGGAGAGGAGGGAAGTGAAGGGGAGAGGAGAGGAGAGGAGGGAATAGGAGAGGAGGGAAGAGGAGAGGAGGGAAGAGTAGAGAAGGGGAGAGGAGAGAAGTGGAGAGGAAAGGAGGGAAGAGGAGAGGAGAGGAAGGAAGAGGAGGGGAGAAGAGAGGAGAGGAGTGGAGAGGAGGGAAGAGGAAAGGAGAGGTGAGGAGAGGAGAGGAGGGAAAAGGAAAGGAGGGAAGAGGAGAGAAGAGGAAAGGAGGGAAGAGGAGGGAAGAGGAGAGGGGAGGAGGGGAGTGGAGGGGAGTGGAGAGGAGAGGAGAGGAGAGGAGGGGAGGCTCCTGATTGCAGACCCAGTGTGAGAGGAGGAGCCCCATGGAGAGAGGGACATAAAGTGACCTTGAGGAGATAACTAGCTACTCAGGTCTACAGGAGAGAAGGTAATACTGTCCCTAGTCCCCTTTGCCCTTACAACACAGGTGTATTTTGGTAACCTGAGGATGGTTTTATACCAGTTACTTTAGGTTGCTTTAATACCAGTGTCGATATACTGTACGTTTTTCATTAAGACGAGTGTAAGAACATGTTACTGCGTTATAATTATTCTTTATTATTATCTTTATTCTAATAAAGGTATATTTTATTTAAATCATTGGGCTTCATAAAGGGTTGCTTATTTTGTCTGTAACATGTGCTTTACCAATACATAGGTATTAAAGCCCTTTAACCAGAATCAGACCTAGTCTACATGATGCATTCATTCCCATTCCCATTCTAAGGGACAAACATTTCAGTTTTAATGCAGATAATGCTCTGGAAGTTAATTATCACCTGCAGAATTAGCACTCTATAGTTCTCTTTGATGGTTAGTAATTCTGTTCTGCTTTTAGTTAAATGTCTTGCCACATTCAGTACAGAAGGAAAGGGTAACTATCATGTCGGCTTACATCTCTAAGAGAGGTCAAAACAAACACATCTTGGTCGCATTCCAAATGGCACCCTATTTCCTATATAGTGCACTACTTTTGATTAGTTCACTGTTGATGCAGTCCCAAAATGTTTTGCATGTCAGCAATCAAAATACAGAAAGTGATACTGTATGATGTGTTTTCTGTATTTTGAAAGCTTGAAAAGTTCATTGCTGACATGCAAAACATTTCTTCACTGTATCAACAGTGGACTAATAAAAAAAAGCACCAAAGATAGTTTTGAGTGGTATTTCCTTTGAGGAAGATATTGATGATCAATACGGCGGTTGACATAGGGAGGCACCTACTTCAGGCGTCTAAAGAGTAAATGGTTTCCTAAGCAGTCTATGTGATGCTGTACGTACTTACATTCATGACTGACCACAGTGGCTGTGTCCCAAATGGAACCCTGTTCCCTATATACTGCCATATGGCTCTGGTCAAAAAAGCACCAAAAGATAGTTTTGGGTGGATTTTTTCTCTAACAATCTCTATAAACAGTATACATCTCATCTTAATTAGATATTGAAGTTCGTTTAATTAAAACATGATCTCAGATGATATAATCATTGGAATGGTTCTTTCTGTCACGCCCTGATCTGTTTCACCTGTTCCTGTGATTGTCTCCACCCCCTCCAGGTGTTACTTATTTCCCCCAGTGTATTTATCCCTGTGTTTCCTGTCTCTCTGTGCCAGTTCGTCTTCTATGTTTAGTCAAGTAAACCAGCGTGTTTTCCCCGTACTCCTTTTGCTATTCTCCTTTTTCTAGTCCTCCTGGACTCTGATCTGGTTTTGACCTTTTGCCTGTCCACGACCATTCTCTTGCCTACCCCTTTGGATTATTAAATATTGTAAGACTCCAACCATCTGCCTCCTGTGTCTGCATCTGGGTCTCGCCTTGTGCCTTGATTGTACGAACTGGCCATGACAGACCAGCAGACTTGGACCAGCTCCGCCACGCTGTCTCCGTGCAGGGAGCCACCATTAGGAGAGATCAGGAGTTGGTACAGGGCCTTTGGAAGGGCTCAGGTCCTTGACGGAACGCCACGGCCATGGGTTAAAGGCTATTATGGAGCAAATCAGGGAGTTAGCTCAGAGGCTGCCTGCCACCTCTGAAAGACCCGAATGACCCAGTAATTATTCTCCTATCTGTGGTGAGTTTGTACAGCCTATCCCGGCTCCCAAAGAACCCCGCTTACCACCTCCGGAGCGATATTTGGGGAATCCTGGTACCTGCCTGGGTTTTCTTTCCAAGTGCTCGCTTATTTCTGAGCTACAGCCATCTTCGTTTCCTTCAGACAGATCGAATATAGTGTATATTATTACGCTAATGTCGGGAAGGGCGCTCTCCTGGGCTACGGCAGTTTGGGAACAACAATCTGTCATCTGGAGGAATTCATGGCAGAAGTGAGAAAGGTATTTGAGTCTGCGGTTTCCGGGAGAAAGGTGGCCAGTAAACTGCTTGACTTACGTCAACTCCCGTAGTGTGGCAGACTACGCGGTTGATTTTCGCATATTGGCTGCCGAGAGTGCCTGGAATCCGGAGTCTCTTTCGATATTTTTCTGCACGGATTATCTGAGGAGTTAAAGAATGAGCTAGCTGCTCGGGAATTGCCGATGGATCTCGACTCCCTAATCACCCTTACCATTAAAATTGCTGGACGCCTAAGGGAAAGCAAGAGTGCGAGGAGGTCTGGTCTCAGGCACACTAGTGCACCCGTTATGGCGCGTTCACCTCCAAGGGAATTCCGGAAGTTTCCGAAGGCAGCTCTTCCGAGAGGATTCGAAGCCACCTGAGCCCTCTCAGGAATCTACGACAGGTGAGTTGGATACTCCTGAGCCTATGCAATTGGGAAGAGCTAGGTTATCAGTTGGGGAATGCTCACGAAGGATGAATAACTTGTCTGTACTGTGGAGGGGCAGGACATTTTATAGCTACCTGCCCTATTAGGAAACCCTTGTCTCTAGTGGGTACCAGTACTATGGTGAGTCAAACTGGAAGTTCCCTAATTACCGTCACCCGCACACCCCTTCTTGCTCTTGTGCTGTGGGGAGACAATCTAAATCTCTCCGAGTGCTCATTGACTCTGGGGCTTCGGAGCTTGGTATTCCCACTCAGCCTCTCTCTGTTGCCATGGATGCTAGGGCACTGGACGGCCGCTCTATAGGGGAAGTCACCCATAGTACTGTGCCCGTTCAATTACAGGTTTCTGGTAGCCACAGTGAGCCAATACAGTTCCTCTCATTACATCTCCCCATGTTCCGGTTGTTTTGGGATTTTCCTGGCTACAAAAGCACAATCCAATGATTGATTGGACCACAACCTCCATCCTGGGTTGGAGCCCATTTTGCCTTTCCCACTGCCTTCAAGCAGCACAGCCTTCCTCAAGTCGTCTTCCTCAGGATGTTAGCATGACTGGATGTCTCTACTATCCCCGCAGAATACGATGCCGTCCTGGAAGTGTTCAGTAAGGCACGTGCTACCACCTGGTTTGGATACGCGAGGGGGATGAGTGAAGCCTTCAACACAGCCAGTGGACATGAGTACCAGGTCATGCCATTTGGACTCACCAACGCCCTGCTGTTTTCCAGGTTTTGGTCAATGATGTGCTTCGGGACATGCTAAACCGGTTTGTGTTCGTGTACCTTGACGACGTCCTGTTTTTTTTCCCGATCTGCACAAGAACATGTTCTTCATGTCAGACAGGTCCTTCAGTGCCTCCTGGAGAGCCAACTCTTCGTGAAAGCCGAGATGTGAGTTCCACCGCTCTACAATCACCTTTCTGGGATATGTCATTGCTGAGGGCAATGTTCAGATGGATCCTGGAAAGGTGAAAGCATCTCTTCAGTAGGTCCTATGATTGAGTAGTCTGGTTCAGGAGTGTGAAGGTGAACGGAAAGGCACTGGCGCAATGAACTGCCTTTGCTGTCTCTGCCTGGCCGGTTCCCCTCTCTCCACTGGGATGCTCTGCCTCTAACCCTATTACAGGGGCTGAGTCACTGGCTTACTGGTGCTCTTCCATGCCGTCCCTAGGAGGGGTGCGTCACTTGAGTGGGTTGAGTCCCTGACGTGATCTTCCTGTCCAGGTTGGCGCCCCCCTTGAGTTGTGCCATGGCGGAGATCTTTGTGGGCTATACTCGGCCTTGTCTCAGGATGGTAAGTTGGTGGTTGAAGTTATCCCTCTAGTGGTGTGGGGGCTGTGCTTTGGCAAAGTGGGTGGGGTTATATCCTGCCTGTTTGGGCTGTTATATCTGGAGTATTTCTCCTGTCTTATCCGGTGTCCTGTGTGAATTTAAGTATGCTCTCTTTCTCTCTTTGAGAACCTGAGCCCTAGGACCATGCCTCAGGACTACCTGGCATGATGACTCCTTGCTGTCCCCAGTCCACCTGGCCGTGCTGCTGCTCCAGTTTCAACTGTTATGCCTGTGGCTATGGAATCCTGACCTGTTCACCGGACGTGCTACCTGTCCCACACCTGCTGTTTTCAACTCTCTAGAGACAGCAGGAGCGGTAGAGATTCTCTGAATGATCGCTATGAAAAGCCAACTGACATTTACTCCTGAGGTGCTGACCTGTTGCACCCTCAACAACCACTGTGATTATTATTATTTGACCCTGCCGGTCATCTATGAACATTTGAACATCTTGGCCATGTTCTGTTATAATCTCCACCCAGCACAGCCAGAAGAGGACAGGCCACCCCTCATAGCCTGGTTCCTCTCTAGGTTTCTTCCTAGGTTCCGGCCTTTCTAGGGAGTTTTTCCGAGCCACCGTGCTTCTACACCTGCAATGCTTGCTGTTTGGGGTTTTAGGCTGGGTTTCTGTACAGCACTTTGTGACATCAGCTAATGTAAGAAGGGCTTTATAATATATATTTGAGTGGGGGCCATCCTGCCCCAGTGATCTGCCCAGGACCAGAAGCTTCATCCATGTGCCATCATCTCTATCCTGCTGAAAGGAACTACGATGTTGGCAACCGAGAACTCCTGGCGTTGAAAATGGCATTGGAGGAGTGGAGGCACTGGCTGGAAGGAGCAGAACAGCCATTCCTGGTCTGGACCGACCATAAAAACCTGGAATATCTCCATAAAGCCAAGCACCGCAACTCCAGTTAGGCCTCGTGGGCCCTCCTGTTCACCAGATTTAACATCACCATCTCCTACCGCCCAGGGCCAAAGAATGTTAAGTCTGACGCCCTTTCCCGCCTATACAGTTCTTCTGCCACACATTCGACCTCTGAAACCATTCTCCCTACCTCATGCCTTGCTGCCGCTGTGGATTGGGGTGTCGAGAACCTGGTCCGCGAGGCACAACGGTCCCAGCCTGGACCTGAAGGGGGCCCGGCTAACTGACTGTTTGTCCCTAATCCAGTCCGGTCCTGGAATGGGCTCATTCCTCCAGGCTGATCTGTCATCCAGGGTGTCGTCGTACACTAGCCTTCTTCCGACAACGTTTCTGGTGGCCCACAATGGTTCCTGACGTCTCTGCCTTCGTCGCTGCATGCACAGTGTGTCCTCAGAACAAGACTCCACGTCAAGCTCCTTCTGGCCTCCTTCCTTCACTACCGGTCCATCATCGTCCCTGGTCTCATACATCTCTGGACTTTGTCACTGGGCTCCCTCCGTCTGATGGCAACACTGTCATTCTAATGGTAGTCGACCGGTTCTCCAAGGCCGCCCATTTCATCCCCCTCCCCAAATGACCTTCTGCCAAGGAGACGGCCCAGCTTATGGTGCAGCATGTCTTCCGGATCCATGGACTCCCGGTAGACATGGTCTCCAATCAGGGTTCTAGTCTCACTTCTGGAAGGCATTCTGCACCCTTATTGGGTCGTCGGCCTTCCTGTCTTTCGGATTCCATCCCCAATCTTACAGTCAATCGGAGCAAACCAACCAGGACCTGGAGACCACCTTAAGGTGCCTGGTCTCAACCAACCCCATTACCTGGAGCCGTCAACTAGTCTGGGTGGAATATGCCCGGAACACCCTTCACAGTTCTGCCACGGGACTCTCCCCTTTCAAGTGCTCCATGGGGTATCAGCCTCCACTCATCCTGGAACAAGAGCAGGAGGTCAGCGTACCCTCAGCCCAGATGTTTGTCCGCCGCTGTTGACGGTACCTGGAGAAGAACCAGGGCGGCCCCAGAGGGTATGGCTTTCCACTCGGGATCTGCACCTTCGGGTAGAGTCCCGCAAGCTGTCTCCCCGGTTCATTTGTCCTTTTCCCATCTCCAGAGTCCTGAGTTCCACTGGTGTCCATCTTGTGTTACCCCGTACCCTCCGTATTCACCCTACATTCCATGTGTCTAGGATTAAGCCCGTATCTCACTGTTCTTTGTTTTCTGTTTCCAGGCCCGTCCCTCCCCCCGGGGTTATCGGTGGCCATGCAGCGTATACGGTGAGATGCCTCCTGAAGGTTCGACCACAGGGCAGGGGTTTCCAGTACCTGGTTGACTGGGAGGGTTATGGCCCGGAGGAGAGGTGCTGGGTCTGTGCTAAAGACATCTTGGACCCGGCCCTCCTCGCCGATTTCCACCGCCGACACCCTGGTCAGCCAGGTATGCGCCCAGTTGGACGCCAGGTGGTGTCCCTGGGGGGAGGGGGGGGAGGGGGGGGAGGGGGGGGGGGGGGGCACTGTCATGCCCTGATCTGTTTCACATGTTCCTGTGATTTTTCTCCTCCCCCTCCAGGTCTATCACTTATTTTCCCCAGTGTATTTATTCCTGTCTTTCCTGTCTTTATGTGCCAGTTCGTCTCGTATGTTTCCAAGTCAACCAGCGTTTCCCCGTTCTCCTGCTTTTTGCATTCTCCTTTTTCTAGTCCCCCCCGTTTTGACCCTTGCTTGTTTCTGGACTCTGTATCTCCTGGACTCTGATCTGGTTTTGACCTTTTGCCTGTCCACGACCATTCTCTTGCCTACCCCTTTGGATTATTAAACATTGTAAGACTCCAACCATCTGCATCTGGGTCTCGCCTTGTGCCTTGATACTTTCTACTGATTTTGCTCCTATTTTCTATGTTTTATCATTCAAGATAGCTTCAAACTCTAACAGAGATTAAATTGTAGGTTATATTGGGTGGTATTCTTTAAATCAGTCAATAAACACAGAAACCAAAGTTTGGACTCATAAGGACTGCTACTCAGTCCTTTAATCGCTTATGGGGAGCAATGATGCTCCCCATCCAACCTGACAGAGCTTGAGGGGATCTGCAGAAAAGAATGGGAGAAACTCCCCAAATACAGGTGTGCCAAGCTTGTAGCGTCATACCCAAGAAGACTCGAGGCTGTAATCACTGCCAAAGGTGCTTCAACAAAATACTGAGTAAAGGGTCTGAACACTTTCTGAATGCACTGTATACAGACGGCAGCACAGTCCCTTTCATCATCAATGGCCCTGTTGATTCTAGGGCCTGGACGATACCAGGATCAATTTCTTCCTGTTCTTTTTCTTATTCTCCTTTCGTTGTCTTTGTGCCAGTATACAGAAATGACTCAGTTGAACTCCTACACTTGCTGATATGCTAGCTATGTTAAGTTTCTCTTTAAATGCAGAATCAGCCCCCTACAGTACAAGTACTGCCCACATGAGTTCCATGCTCTTAGGCGAGCCTGCACCACTACACTCAACCCTTTCATCCTTCTTTCAGAGTGGCGACGCTGAAATACATGCCCTGATTGTGTTTTAAAGTGATTCTTTAGTTCATAATGTTGTTGACTCATCTCAAACTCGTATTTGTGGCCAAAGCATACATTGGAGAAAAACACTTAACCCTACCTCTAACTTGTATCTCAGACTGTTTCAGAAATGCTTGATATTTCTTCACAGAATGACGCCATCCTTCCTCGTTGGCTCAATTGGCCAACCAGTGTCTATTCACATTAATATTTTGAATGACCGGTAGATGTCCACACCATTCGGTTGTTGGGGTACGCCCACATGATTCCAACACATACAAGCTGCTTTTTAACATGCTTCATTAAAAAATTAGAAGGGAAATAATTTCACTCATATTGTAATTAAATCATATTTCCTAAACACTGGACAGTTACTTTAATTAACCTTTTACTGCAGCAGGCTAAATGAGGGTCACAAAGTGTTTTTTGCAAGTCTTAAACAAATCTAATTTGAAACCAAAGTATACACTTCACACACACATGGTTATGGTATCAAGGCACAAGGCAAGACCCAAATGCAGACAGGAGGCAGATGGTTGGAGTCTTACAATGTTTATTTATCCAAAGGGGTAGGCAATAGAATGGTCATGGACAGGCAAAAAGGTCAAAACCAGATCCGAGTCCAGGACGTACAAAGTGGCAGATGGGCTCGTGGTCAAGACAGGCAGGTGGGTTACAAATTCCAGAAACAGGCAAGGGTCAAAACTGGGAGGACTAGAAAAAGGAGAATGCAAAAAGCAGGAGAACGGGAAAAATGCTGGTTGACTTGGAAACAAACAAGACGAACTGGCACAGAGAGACAAGAAACACAGGGATAAATACACTGGGGAAAATAAGCAACACCTGGAGGGGGTGGAGAGAATAACAGAAACAGGTGAAACAGATCAGGGCGTGACATATGGTCTTTAAAAAAAGAAGACACCTGTACCATATCAGATATAGAGTTGAAATGTATTCAATTTAGTGTTTGTATCCCCCCCAAAAATGTTTGGATTTTCTGCAGGTTTTTAAAATAATGTTGATTAATTATGAAAAAAATGAATAACATTCCACCCATGAGGCCACTAGGTCATTTGACTGCAGGAAATGGCTACTGCAGTTATTAATGCTGATACAACCCTGAAAATAAGTGTATTTTGTAAATAAGTACACTGAGAAAATGAGGAACCAGTCTCTTCTGTCCTGGGTAAGACTAAGCCGCCCTTTGTGGTACCAGCCAGATGCATGAATGGCCGTTTCCTAGTCCACCGTGCTCTCTCTTCCACCGTGCTCTCTCCCTGGCCAGCTCTGCTCTTATAAACAAAAGGAATAAAATATGATCTACCCTCAGGTTATCTGCAGACTCTAGCCTGCATCTCACCTGTTTACAGAGCCCATGCATTCACTTTGGCAAATTGCATTTCCTCATCAAATATTTGCTTTATTAATGTTGTCCGGTGGGGTAATTAATCTCCTCAACAAAGGTACCATCTGGCTGACCCAAAAATGCAATTATACTTCCCATTCAGTGATTAAGATGAATTTCTCAGAGAGGGTGCAGAAAATGGCAAAAGGTGTAAAACAGAGCAAATAGGGATGAGCCAGCCTCTCCTGTCCCCTCCCCTCCCCTCCTCTCCTCTCCCTTCCTCTCCTCTCCTCTCCCCGCCCCTCCTCTCCTCTCCACTCCCCTCCCCTACCCTCAACCACCTCTCCTCTCATCTCCTTCCCTCCTCCTCTTCACACTCTCCTCTCCTCCAACACCCCCTACACACCTACGCAGTGCAGTTAATGCACAGAGACAACCTCTGTAATGAAAATTAATGTAGCCCCTCGGAATCTTATAGATTTCCTTTATGAGGTCCATTTGTTGGGGGCGTGATGTCCACATGAGCTCTGCATATTTCTTCTCCCTCCCTCGCCTCAAGCCTGACCCATTGAAAACAGTGAAAACATTGAACATTGAAAATAGTGGCACCACAGGCTAAACAAGGCTAATATCTTGGAACGGCCCTGTCCCATGTCGTCAGAGGCGATATGTCTCTCAGAGGATGCGTCCTAAATGGCACCCTCTTCCCTAAGTAGTGCACTACTTTTTACCAGAGCCCTCATAGGGCTTTGGTCAAAAGCAGTGCACTATACAGAAAATAGGGTTCCATTTGGGATGTAGCCTCTCTCTTGTCCTCCACTTTAGTCTGTTCCTAAACAGCTGAAGAAGATCTACTCAGGCTTGACTGTTTCCAGTTTATCAGCTCTTTATCTAAATAATACAGGCTCATTTTGGTATAGTGAAAGTAAAGACAAATAGACTAAAGACAAATAATAATTACCTCAGAAATGTATTGATAAAAGGCCTTGAGGTGTTGAGTGGGTACAAACTGCAGTACATTGGACACGTGACAAAGACCTGACATGATGTAACGCCATTAAATAACTATATGTTAAAAGCCCAGCATGATTATAATGATTATAATTCAAAAACAGATCCTAAAGCAAATTGATTGCAAGAATTAGCTTTCAATAATTAATTAATCAGTCTGTATGGTCCTGATGAAATCCCTGATTGTGAGCGCCAGTAGTTGGGAGGCATGTGATTAACAGATCTCATAGTCACTGGAGCCCTGCCAGGGGAAACATCTATGCAGTTACTACATGCACAAGTAGCCTTCTGGTGTCTGAACTAAGCAGAACAGCTCATAGGATCTCTCCAGAAGACTCCTCAATAATTGAGCTCTAACAAATCATTCATAAGGCAATTGGATTCCCAGTTGCCTCGCAAAATGTACCACCATTCAACATAACGTCGAATCCATTTGCTATTTTTATCATTCCTCTTCGCTCTCCCTTGGCGGGTCCAGATAGTGACTAGCAGCAGCACTACACCACTGTAACCTGGGTTTGAACCTGCTGGGAGGAGGCCTGTTCTGCTCAGCTTCTGTTCAGAGAAGAGAAGAGATGCAGGCAGTGGAGATGCATCGTTCAGACAGAGGGAGCCGGGTGCGTCACACACACACACACACACACTCCGAGTCATCCAGCTGTGACGGTAATGGGAGCAGACAGATGTCTCAGACAGCTGCTGCTAATGGTTCACCCATACTGGGAGGAGGCTGACCTGGGCATTGGTTCTCTCTCTCTCTCATTCGCTCACCCTCTCTCTCGTTTGCTCTCTCTCTCTCAATTCAATTCAATTCAAGGGGCTTTATTGGCATAGGAAACACATGTTAACATTGCCGAAGCAAGTGAAGTAGATAATATACAAAAGTGAAATAAACAATACAAATGAACAGTAAACATTACACTCACAGAAGTTCCAAAAGAATAAAGACATTACAGATGTCGTATTATGTATATATACAGTCGTGGCCAAAAGTTTTGAGAATGACATAAATATTACTTTTCATAAAGTCTGCTGCCTCAGTTTGTATGATGGCAATTTGCATATACTCCAGAATGTTATGAAGAGTGATCAGATGAAGTGCAATTAATTGCAAAGTCCCTCTTTGCCATGCAAATGAACTGAATCCCCCAAAAACATTTCCACTGCATTTCAGCCCTGCCACAAAAGGACCAGCTGACATCATGTCAGTGATTCTCTCATTAACACAGGTGTGAGTGTTGACGAGGACAAGGCTGGAGATCACTCTGTCATGCTGATTGAGCTCGAATAACAGACTGGAAGCTTCAAAAGGAGGGTGGTGCTTGGAATCATTGTTCTTCCTCTGTCAACCATGGTTACCTGCAAGGAAACACGTGCCGTCATCATTGCTTTGCACAAAAAGGGCTTCACAGGCAAGGATATTGCTGCCAGTAAGATTGCACCTAAATCAACCATTTATTGGATAATTAAGAACTTCATGGAGAGCGGTTCAATTGTTGTGAAGAAGGCTTCAGGGAGCCCAAGAAAGTCCAGCAAACGCCAGGACCGTCTCCTAAAGTTGATTCAGGTGCGGGATCGGGCACCACCAGTACAGAGCTTGCTCAGGAATGGCAGCAGGCAGGTGTGAGTGCATCTGCACACACAGTGAGGCGAAGACTTTTGGAGGATGGCCTGGTGTCAAGAAGGGCAGCAAAGAAGCCACTTCTATCCAGGAAAAACATCAGGGACAAACTGATATTCTGCAAAAGGTACAGGGATTGGACTGCTGAGGACTGGGGTAAAGTCATTTTCTCTGATGAATCCCCTTTCCGATTATTTGGGGCATCTGGAAAAAAGCTTGTCCGGAGAAGACAAGGTGAGCGCTACCATCAGTCCTGTGTCATGCCAACAGTAAAGCATCCTGAGACCATTCATGTGTGGGGTTGCTTCTCAGCCAAGGGAGTGGGCTCACTCACAATTTTGCCTAAGAACACAGCCATGAATAAAGAATGGTACTAACACATCCTCCGAGAGCAACTTCTCCCAACCATCCAGGAACAGTTTGGTGACAAACAATGCCTTTTCCAGCATGATGGAGCACCTTGCCATAAGGCAAAAGTGATAACTAAGTGGCTCGGGGAACAAAACATTGATATTTTGGGTCCATGGCCAGGAAACTTCCCAGACCTTAATCCCATTGAGAACTTGTGGTCAATCCTCAAGAGGCGGGTGGACAAAAAAACCCCCACAGATTCTGACAAACTCCAAGCATTGATTATGCAAGAATGGGCTGCCATCAGTCAGGATGTGGCCCAGAAGTTAATTGACAGCATGCCAGGGTGGATTGCAGAGGTCTTGAAAAAGAAGGGTCAACACTGCAAATATTGACTCTTTGCATCAATTTCATGTAATTGTCAATAAATGCCTTTGACACTTGTGAAATGCTTGTAATTATACTTCAGTATTCCATAGTAACATCTGACAAAAATATCTAAAGACACTGAAGCAGCAAACTTTGTGAAAATTAATATTGTGTCATTCTCAAAACTTTTGGCCACGACTGTACAGTGTTGTAACGATGTGCAAATGGTTAAGTACAACAGGGAAAATAAATAAACATAAATATGGGTTGTATTTACAATGGTGTTTGTTCTTCACTGCTTGCCCTTTTCTTGTGGCAACAGGTCACACATCTTGCTGCTGTGATGGCACACTGTGGTATTTCACCCAGAAGATATGGGAGTTTATCAAAATCGTGTTTGTTTTCAAATTCTTTGTGGATCTGTGTAATCTGAGGGAAACATGTGTCTCTAATATGGTCATACATTTGGCAGGAGGTCAGGAAGTGCAGCTCAGTTTCCAACTCATTTTGTGGGCAGCGTGCACATAGCCTGTCTTCTCTTGAGAGCCAGGTCTGCCTACAGTGGCCTTTCTCAATAGCAAGGTTATGCTCACTGAGTCTGTACATAGTCAAAACTTTCCTTACCAGTCACAGTGGTCAGGTATTCTGCCACTGTGTACTCTCTGTTTAGGGACAAATAGCATTCTAGTTTGCTCTGTTTTTTTGTTAATTCTTTCCAATGTGTGAAGTAATTATCTTTTTGTTTTCTCATGATTTTGGTTGGGTCTAATTGTGTTGCTGTCCTGGGGCTCTGTGGGGTCTGTTTTTGTTTGTGAACAGAGCTCAAGGACCAGCTTGCTTAGGGGACTCTTCTCCAGGTTCATCTCTCTGTAGGTGATGGCTTTGTTATGGAAGGTTTGGGAACCGCTTCCTTTTATGCGGTTGTGGAATTTAACTTCTCTTTTCTGGATTTTGAAAATTAGCGGGTATCAGCCTAATTCTGTTCTGCATGCATTATTTGGTGTTTTACATTGTACACTGAGGATATTTTTGCAGAGTTCTGCATGCTGAGTCTCAATATGGTGTTTGTCCCATTTTGTGAATTCTTGGTTGGTGAGCAGACTCCAGACCTCACTACCACAAAGGGCAATGGGTTCTATAACTGATTCAAGTATTTTTAGCCAGATCCTAATTGGTATGTCAAATTTTATGTTCCTTTTGATGGCATAGAATGCCCTTCTTACCTTGTCTCTCAGATCATTCAAAGCTTTGTGGAAGTTACCTGTGGCGCTGATGTTTAGGCCAAGGTATGTATAGTTTTTTTGTGTGCTCTAGGGCAACTGTGTCTAGATGGAATTTGCATGTGTGGTCCTGGCGAATGGCCCTTACTGAGATTTACTGTCAGGGCCCAGGTCTGGCAGAATCTGTGCAGAAGATCTAGGTGCTGCTGTATGCCCTCCTTGGTTGGTGACAGAAGCACCAGATCATCAGCAAACAGTGGACATTTGACTTCAGATTCTAGTAGGGTGAGGCCGGGTGCTGCAGACTGTTCTAGTGCCCTCGCCAATTCGTTGATATATATGTTGAAGAGGGTGGGGCTTAAGCTGAATTCCAGTCTCACCCCACGGCCCTGTGGGAAGAAATTTATGTTTTTTGCCTATTTTAACATCACACTTGTTGTTTGTGTACATGGATTTTATAATGTCATATGTTTTTCACTCAACACCACTTTCCATCAATTTGTATAGCAGACCCTCATGCCAAATTGAGTCAAAGTCTTTTTTGAAATCAACAAAGCATGAGAAGACTTTGCCTTTGTTTGTTTTGTTTTTTTTGTCAATTAGGGTGTGCAGGGTGAATACGTGGTCTGTTGTACAATCATTTGGTAAAAAGCCAATTTGACATTTGCTCAGTACATTGTTTTCACCGAGGAAATGTACGAGTCTGCTGTTAATGATAATGCAGAGGATTTCCCCAAGGTTGCTGTTGATGCCTATTGGGGTCAAATTTGTCTCCACTTTTGTGGATTGGGGTGATCAGTCCTTGGTTCCAAATAAGATTTGTATTTGATCATGTATATGTTTTTGCTGTTTGTTCTTTGTTATAGAGCCAAAAAGATTGGAGAAGTGGTTTACCCATACATCTCCATTTTGGATAGATAATTCTTTGTGTTTTTTTTTTTTTGTGTTTACCAATTTTCCCAGAAGTGGTTAGAGTCTACGGATACTTCAATTACATTGAGATGATTTCTGACGTGCTGTTCCTTCTTTTTCCATAGTGTATTTCTGTATTGTTTTAGTGATTCACCATAGTGAAGGCGTAGACTCAGGTTTTCTGGGTCTCTATGTTTTTGGTTGGACAGGTTTCACAATTTCTTTCTTAGGTTTTTGCATTCTTCGTCAAACCATTTGTCATTGTTGTTAATTTTCTTCGGTTTTCTGCTTGACATTTTTAGATTTGATAGGGAAGCTGAGAGATCAAATATACTGTTAAGATTTTCTACTGCCAGGTTTACACCTTCACTATTACAGTGGTATGTTTTGTCCAGGAAGTTATCTTAAAGGGATTGAATTTGTTGTTGCCTAATTGTTTTTTGGTAGGTTTCCACACTACATTCATTCCATCTATAGCATTTCTTAATATTACTCAGTTCCTTTGGCTTTGATGCCTCATGATTGACTATTTCTCTGTTCAAGTAGACTGTGATTTTGCTGTGATCTGATAGGGGTGTCAGTGAGCTGACTGTGAATGCTCTGAGAGACTCTGGGTTGAGGTCAGTGATAAAGTAGTCTACAGTACTACTGCCGCCAAGAGATGAGCTATAGGTGTACCTACGATAGGAATCCCCTCGAAGCCTACCATCTCTCTCTCTCTTGCTCTCTCTCTCTCCCTCCCCTCTCTCTCCACTCCATCTCTCCCTCACCTCTCTCCCTCTCGTCTCTCTTCCCTCTTATCTCTCTCCCCCTCTCTCTCTCTATCCCGCTCCCTCCTCTCAAACCTCCCCTGACTGACCCACATCAGCTGGGTAAAAGAGGGGGCGGAGAGAAGAGAGAGACATGCTGCTTTTAAAGTGGAGTCAGGAGGAAGATGGTCGTAACTGTGGTCAGGAAGAGGCTAGTCATAACTTTGGTCAGGAGGAGGCTGGTTTTAACTTTGGTCAGGAGGAGGCTAGTCATAACTTTGGTCAGGAGGAGGCTGGTTTTAACTGTGTCAGGGGAGGCTGGTTTTAACTGTGTCAGGGGAGGCTGGTTTTAACTGTGTCAGGGGAGGCTGGTTTTAACTGTGGTCAGGAGGAGGCTGGTTTTAACTGTGTCAGGGGAGGCTGGTTTTAACTGTGTCAGGGGAGGCTGGTTTTAACTGTGGTCAGGAGGAGGCTGGTTTTAACTGTGTCAGGGGAGGCTGGTTTTAACTTTGGTCAGGAGGAGGCTGGTTTTAACTGTGGTCAGGAGGAGGCTGGTTTTAACTGTGGTCAGGAGGAGGCTGGTTTTAACTTGGGCCAGGAGGAGGCTGGTTTTAATTGTGGTCAGGAGGAGGCTGGTTTTAACTGTGGTCAGGAGGAGGCTGGTTTTAACTGTGGTCAGGAGGAGACTGGTTTTAACTTGGGTCAGGAGGAGGCTGGTTTTAACTGTGGTCAGGAGGAGGCTGGTTTTAACTTGGTCAGGAGGAGGCTGGTTTTAACTGTGGTCAGGAGGAGGCTGGTTTTAACTGTGGTCAGGAGGAGGCTGGTTTTAACTGTGGTCAGGAGGATGCTGGTTTTAACTTTGGTCAGGAGGAGGCTGGTTTTAACTTGGGTCAGGAGGAGGCTGGTTTTAACTTGGGTCAGGAGGAGGCTGGTTTTAACTGTGGTCAGGAGGAGGCTGGTTTTAACTGTGGTCAGGAGGAGGCTGGTTTTAACTGTGGTCAGGGGAGGCTGGTTTTAACTGTGGTCAGGAGGAGGCTGGTTTTAACTGTGGTCAGGGGAGGCTGGTTTTAACTGTGGTCAGCAGGAGGTCTGGTTTTAACTTGGGTCAGGAGGAGGCTGGTTTTAACTGTGGTCAGGAGGAGGCTGGTTTTAACTGTGGTCAAGAGGAGGCTGGTTTTAACTGTGGTCAGGAGGAGGCTGGTTTTAACTGTGGTCAGGGGGAGGCTGGTTTTAACTGTGACAGGAGGAGGCTGGTTTTAACTGTGGTCAGGGGGAGGCTGGTTTTAACTGTGTCAGGAGGAGGCTGGTTTTAACTGTGGTCAGGAGGAGGCTGGGTGGAGGCTGGTTTTAACTGCTGTTAGGCCAATCGTGTCGCAATGTCAGCTCAGCCATACTTTATCGGATGATGCACACATCTTCAAAGACATGGAGATCATTTAGAGAAATATAGACCTGGTAGCTAAAATGATAATATTGGATTGTTGGAGGTACAGTCATTTCTAGAAAGTGCAATTGCGGAGGTGATGTATACACATACAGTAGACCCTTAGACAATGTATACGTTACGCTCAAACTTTTTATGAAATTAATTGATTATAATTCAAAGTAAATAAAGATATATGACGTCAGCTTGATGTTGAATGGTGGATAACAAAATACTGTAGGTTATCAAGTCCACCTTGACCAAGATAGACAACGACAGTCTGTCACGCCCTGGCCTTAGTATTCTTTGTTTTCTTTATGTTTTTTAGTTAGGTCAGGGTGTGACATGGGGAATGTATGTGTTTTGTAGTGTCTATGTCTAGTCTATGTTGCATGTTTGCACTTAGTCGTTATTAGCTTCACGTTCGTCATTTTGTTGTTTTGTTTCGTTGGTTCTTCTTCTAAATAAAGAGAAGATGTATTTTTCACGCGCTGCGCCTTGGTCCTCTCTCTCTCACGAAGACGATCGTGACAGAACTACCCACCAACCATGGATCAAGCAGCGTGAGAGGAACCAACAACAGCGGCAAAGAAACCAGGACTCGTGGACATGGGAGGAAATATTGGACGGAAAAGGACCCTGGGCTCAGACAGGGGAATATCGCCGCTCTGTTGAAGAGAGGGAGGCAGCTAAAGCCCAGGAGCGGTGGTATGAGGAGGCAGCAAGGAGACGTGGCTGGAAACCCGAAAAGCCTGTGAGTAAACCCCAAAAATTTCTTGGGGGGGGGGGGGGGGGGGGGGGGCTAAAAGGGAGAGTGGCGAAGTCAGGTAGGAGACCTGCGCCCACTCCCTGTACTTACCGTGGAGAGCGAGAGTACGGGCAGACACCGTGTTACGCAGTAGAGCGCATGGTGTCTCCTGTACGAGTGCATAGCCCAGTTCGGTACATTCCAGCTCCACGTATCGGCCGGGCTAGATTGAGCGTTGAGCCGGATGTCATGAAGCCGGCCCAACGCATCTGGCCACCAGTGCGTCTCCTCGGGCCGGCTTACATGGCACCAGCCTTACGCATGGTGTCCCCGATTCGCCTACATAGCCCGGTGCGGGTTATTCCACCTCCCCGCACTGGTCGGGCGACGGGGAGCATACAACCAGGTAAGGTTGGGCAGGCTCAGTGCTCAAGGGAGCCAGTACGCCTGCACGGTCCGGTATTTCCGGCGCCATCTCCCCGCTCCAGCCCAGTACCAACTGTGCCTACACCACGCACCAGGCTTCCAGTGCGTCTCCAGAGCCCTGTTCCTCCTCCACGCACTCTCCCTGTGGTGCGTGTCTCCAGCCCAGTGCCTCCAGTCCCGGCACCACGCATCAAGCCTCCTGTGCGTCTCCAGAGCCCTGTACGCACTGTTCCTTCTCCCCGTACTCGCCCTGAGGTGCGTGCCCTCAGCCCGGTAACACCAGTGCCGGTACCACGCACCAGGCCTATAGTACGCCTTGAGAGTCCAGTGTGCCCTGTTGTTGTTCCCCGCACTAGCCTGATGGTGCGTGTCCTTAGCCCGGTACCTCCAGTTCCGGTACCACGCACCAGGCCTACAGTGCGTCTCAGCCGGTCAGAGTCTGCCGTCTGCCCAGCGGCGCCTGAACTGCCCGTCTGCCCAACGGCGCCTGAACTGCCCGTCTGCCCAACGGCGCCTGAACTGCCCGTCTGCCCAACGCCGTCTGAACTGTCCGTCTGCCAAGCGCCGCATGAACTGCCCGTCTGTACTGAGCCTTCAAAGCCGCCCGTCTGCCATGAGCCTGCAAAGCCGCCCGTCTGCCATGAGCCTTCAGAGCCGTCCGCCAGACAGGAGCCGATAGAGCCTTCCGCCAGACAGGAGCCGCTAGAGCCTTCCGCCAGACAGGAGCAGCCAAAGCCTTCCGCCAGACAGGATCAGCCAGAGCCTTCCGCCAGACAGGATCAGCCAGAGCCTTCCGCCAGACAGGATCAGCCAGAGCCTTCCGCCAGACAGGATCAGCCAGAGCCTTCCGCCAGACAGGATCAGCCAGAGCCTTCCGCCAGACAGGATCAGCCAGAGCCTTCTGCCAGCCATGACCAGCCAGAGCCTTCCGCCAGCCATGATCAGCCAGAGCCGTCAGCGAGCCATGACCAGCCAGAGCCGTCAGCGAGCCATGACCAGCCAGAGCCGTCAGCGAGCCATGACCAGCCAGAGCCGTCAGCGAGCCATGACCAGCCAGAGCCGTCAGCGAGCCATGACCAGCCAGAGCCGTCAGCGAGCCATGACCAGCCAGAGCCGTCATCCAGCCATGACCAGCCAGAGCCGTCATCCAGCCAGGATCCGCCAGAGCCAGCCAGCCAGGATCCGCCAGAGCCAGCCAGCCGGGATCCGCCAGTCAGTCCGGAGCTGCCCCTCATTCCGGTGTTGCCCTTCATTCCGGTGCTGCCCCTTAGTCCGGTGCTGCCCCTTAGTCCGGTGGGGTTAAGTTGGAGGGTGGCCATTTGGAGGAGGCTACCAAAGCGGGTATTGACAATGGTGGAGTGGGGGCCACGTCCCGCACCCGAGCCGCCGCCATGATGGGGCCCACCCCGGACCCTCCCCTTTCTATTTCAGGTTGTGCGGTCGCACCTTTGGGGGGGGGGGGGGGGGGTACTGTCACGCCCTGGCCTTAGTATTCTTTGTTTTCTTTATGTTTTTTAGTTAGGTCAGGGTGTGACATGGGGAATGTATGTGTTTTGTAGTGTCTATGTCTAGTCTATGTTGCATGTTTGCACTTAGTCGTTATTAGCTTCACGTTCGTCATTTTGTTGTTTTGTTTCGTTGGTTCTTCTTCTAAATAAAGAGAAGATGTATTTTTCACGCGCTGCGCCTTGGTCCTCTCTCTCTCACGAAGACGATCGTGACACAGTCGTTATGACAACTGTGGAGTCTCAATGAATAAACATAGGGGGACTAACTTTCATGTGATTCTCCTTGGTGTGCTTCATTTCAGTATTGTTTTCAACCAATACAAAGTGTCTCATAAATAAGAAGCACCATAATCATCACACTTCTCTTCTCCATATCATTCCTGAGTAATCATCACACTTCTCTTCTCCATATCATTCCTGAGTAATCATCACACTTCTCTTCTCCATATCATTCCTGAGTAATCATCACACTTCTCTTCTCCATATCATTCCTGAGTAATCATCACACTTCTCTTCTCCATATCATTCCTGAGTAACCATCACACTTCTCTTCTCCATATCATTCCTGAGTAATCATCACACTTCTCTTCTCCATATCATTCCTGAGTAATCATCACACTTCTCTTCTCCATATCATTCCTGAGTAATCATCACACTTCTCTTCTCCATATCATTCCTGAGTAATCATCACACTTCTCTTCTCCATATCATTCCTGAGTAATCATCACACTTCTCTTCTCCATATCATTCCTGAGTAAGCATCACTGAGAGGAAGGTCATTTCATTTTAATTTCCTTTTAAGATAATGTTTATGTTGTTTGGTACAAGCGATGGAGAAATTACTGTCCTTCTCAAAATGACTGCCTCACAAACATTTCATTCATTTCATCTAATACATTTGCTTCTTTCTTATCTCGCCAGCCTGCGTGCGTTGGTACCACTCATTTGTCAGCTTCCCCGATTTAATTTGGCCATTATCTATGGTGAAAATTGTCATCAGTCTTCCTCTCCATTGCTGTTGATTACAGTGTTTTACTGTCATTATGACCGTGTTTAGGGGGAGATGAGTAGAGTGGTTTGAATTAGCAATGAAAGGTCATTTTCTCTTGTCTGGAGCGATATGGACAGAGGACAGTGCTTTGGGAAAATTATAGTGAAAACTGGAAGATACACTGACACTGTTGGAGCTGCAGCAGAATTTGGGAGGTCACCAGCATTGTAAATCATGCAGTAATAGTATTAGATGGTGGCATACATATAAGTCCAGACATGTGGCCTTACAAATCTTAAACAATATATGCAGCAGCCAATATCTTATCAATGCTAACTTCACTCTTACATTTTGCTATTATGGCACAAAATAATGATAGTCCCTCCCTGTAAAACCGAGGCAGATCATCCAACGATGGACTTTCTCTCACATGGCTAGTTCTGAATTACCTGCCAGGGACTCTAGCGGTATTAAACACCTTTTAGGTCATGGTCAGTGGTTATCTTTGCATTCATAATGACTATTAACGTGGCCTGAAGTGAATGGTGGAACAATCCAATTCAGAGGTCTGAAATGACTTTTACCAAGGGGCCTTATATTGATAGTGGGCAATTTAACATCTCATTCAATTCAACAGAAGTGGTTTATTGAATATAAGGGTGGGAATTACAGGCTGGTTCCTATACATTTCACTCACATAGTCATTTGTAATATCTCTGATCCCCGAATCCCCGGACCACCCACATGTAGGGGATGTGCCCTTAGGAAACTCCTTTGTTCAGGATAATATGTTTTTAAAGGCTTTCCCATTCAACAGGCCGACAACAGAGATCTATTCCACCCAAGTCCTTTAACTCCTCACCAATGAGACGATAACCCTTTTTCATAATTCAGAGAGGCCTGCAGCAATATTCTGCTATTAATTTTACCACAGCGTTTGCTGACATCCTGGTCCTTTTCATATATTTTCCTCCTTTATTTTCACCAGCAATAATAGGATTTGATAGTTACACAAGTAATGTTAATACGCTACAGTTCCCTAAGCTCATTTTAAGAATCTATAAAAAATGTGCTTATCTCCCGTAAACATTTTCTGTCTCCCAACAATCATGACTCGACGAGCGTAAGTGCAGGGGTCACAGGTAGATTTGTTTCTTCTGTCTTGATTTTGTACTTAATAAAATTCATATTTCCAAGAATCTCTTTTACTGAATCAATAAAGAAAATACACTTGTGTGATCCATTCTCAAAGCATACATTACACTCAAATCAGAACCCTCCAATTGCTTTCATGTTTTTTGTAATGTTTTTCAAATGGACTGACATTGGAACAACCCGTCCCAGTCCTTTCCTTTATTGTAGGCCTATAACTTTGTTAATGTCAAGTGCAAACTTCCTCATTTTGAAGCCCCCTTCAAGAAGCAAGACCTCTTCATTCCTATGGCCCAGAACCTGCATCACACTGATACACATGTCCTTGGTTTGCATCTCAAATGGCACCTTACTCCCTTTATAGTGAACTACTTTTGACCAGAGCCTATAGTAGGAAATGGGATGCAGCCCTTGTTGCCTACAGTACCCGCCTGTCTGTACAGCACGGCATAATTTCTTAACGCTATACACCCACGTGCCTGTAGGCTGTCTAGCAAATTCTCCTCATCTCATCCACATCAGTGTAGCACACCATTCTCAGCGCCCCTGCCTGCGAATGGCTGACCTTTCCTTCTGTCTTTCCCCCATCAGCCAAAATGTGGCCTCATTAATAGTTAATGGTCCCACCTTCACCCTGTTTGTTCCATTGATTTCCGTCCTTCTTTTAACTCTCCATTCTGGGTTGGGTCTTGCGCTGTACACTCATTTACCCAGGTGCCCTTCTATTAACCCTGCTCGGTTGTCTTCTATCTCCTCTCTCCTCTCTCTCTCTCTCTCTCTCTCTCTCTCTCTTCTCTCTCCCTCGTCTCTCTCTCTCTCTCTCTTCTCTCCCCTTTGTCTCTCTCTCTCTCTCTCTCTCTTATCTCTCCCTCTCCTCTCTCTCTCTCCCTCTTTTCTCTCTCGTCTCTCTCTTCTCTCCCCTCTCTTCATGTGGTAATATTTGAGGAAGCAGTTAATAGACTGGTGGTAAAACAAAAGGAAGAGGCTTCAGGGCAAGCGCTTTATGAGCCACAAATAATGGAGGTTGGAGGAAGGAGGGAAAAACCCGGAGCTTCGAAGCGGATAGCGCTGAGGCTGTGGGACAGGAAATCAATCAATTTCACCTTCAAGTATGGATACTAAGAGCAATATAGAATGTCATGTTCCTTATGGACGTAAAATAACAACATCATTAGATGTGCTGATTGTAATAGCCATTGTTTAATTCACCAAAAAAGGAAGTACCGACTTAATTTACAGCAACTTGATCCACAACCATGTATGACAGAACTGTAAAAATATACAATGAATGTACAAAACATTAAGGACACCTTCCTAATATTGAGTTGCACCTTCTTAATATTGAGTCCCCCCCCACAAGTGTTCCACAGGGATGTTGACTCCAATGTTTCCCACAGTTGTATCAAGTTGGCTGGATGTCCATTGGGTGGTGGACCATTCTTAATACAAATAGGAAACTGTTGAGCGTGAAAAACCCAGCAGCGTTGCAGTTCTTGACACAAATCGGTGCACCTGGCACCTATTACCAAACCCCGTTCAAAGGCACTTAAATATTTTGTCTTGCCCATTCACCCTCTGAATGGCACACATACACAATCCATATCTCAATTGTCTTAAGGCTTAAAAAGCCTTCTCTAACCTGTCACCTCATCAATAAGGGACTATAGGTTTCACCTGGATTCACCTGGTCTGTCATGTCATGGAAAGAGCAGGTGTTCCAAATTGTTTGTGCACTCAGTATATATCAGGCTACAGAAAACATATTCTGTGATGCAGGGGACCTTTTTTTATTTTCAAAGGACAGAAGTAGTGTGTGTGTGTGTTTGTGTCCTACCAAGTGACAATAGTAATGGTCCCCCTTCAGACAAGCAGCCATTATTTTTGCTGAGAGGCATGTTGAAAGGCATCTCTCAGCTGGGGAACTGCCACCACTGTCATTTCACAGCCCTTCGTGTAGAGGCCTCTACAGGGGATTATATAGAGGGTGGCAGCGGTAAACCATCATGATCACACCCATTAAGGACAACAGAGATTACACCCCTGTTGATTTTCATTTCGTCCCAAATGGCACCCTATTGCCTATGGGCTCTGGTCAAAAGTAGTGCACTTTATAGGGAATAGGTTACTTTTGGACGTAGTCTTTGTTGTCACAGCGCAATGACCTGCTGGAGAGACGTTCTCCAAGGACTCCTGCCGCTGGAACCACCACCACCACCCAGCCCTACTCATAGAGCCAGTCTGTTCAATCGCCTACAGTGTTATCACATAATCAATAACCTGGCCCTTGTTCAATCTGACAAGCATCTACATGAGAAAATAGCAATCACTTACCACCAGCGGGTATATGATATTGACTGGTGGCGATAAGGCTTGCCCTACTCAATCATGCAGGGAGATTGGGTTTGTAAGATTAAGGCCTGGATCAAATCCAAAATATCTACGTGCTGCTCAAGTGAGAGGCTGCGATAATGAAGCAGTCAGGGCCCTCTGCAAACAGACACATTTGCCCTTCCTATTAGAGGGTAAGTGTGTGTGTGTGTGTGTGTGTGTGTGTGTGTGTGTGTGTGTGTGTGTGTGTGTGTGTGTGTGTGTGTGTGTGTGTGTGTGTGTGTGTGTGTGTGTGTGTGTGTGTGTGTGAGAATGGGGAGAAGGGTGGGGGGGGGGGTGGGGTGGGGGGGGGGTGTAGAGAAAAACAACACAAGTTGTTAAGAATAACATACCCTGCAGCCTAGTTGGGTTTTGGAGAACACAGTTGGACAGGAGACAGAGTACCGTGATCAGGTCTGTATAGCAACCTAACGGCTACAAGGGCAAAACGATCAAGCATTGTAAAAACTGCAGAAAGATTCACACAACTAAAGCAGCAGAACATTGTCTGTACACGTACACAGCCAGCCCTCCTGACAAAGAACAAATTACTTAAGTTGTATTGTGGTTCATACCAACCTGTTAATTGTCCTGCGGGGAGGATAATTGCTAAACATTTAAATATGTGATTTAAGGCATGATTTAGCACCTTTATTAAAATGTGTTCTATGGTAATATGTATGTTTGTTGCCTGAATATGTTTATCCCGAACCCATTCTAAAGTTAATTGATCATGTGTGTATAATGGTACGTTCTGTGGTACATTTCATTATGGGTAAAGAGTTTTTCATCTCCTCTTTTGTGCTGTGGTCAGATTCAGGTTGACATTTATTGTCACAAGCCTTGTCCTGGAGGCAGAAATGAGTTATTTCTCCTTAGATAGGCCAGCTGTAAAGTAAACATTTTGCCTGGCTACCTCCACTCCTTGCTCTGGCCAAATGCTGCGCCACGCCCACAGACGTTAGTTTCTTCTCTGCAATGAGTCTGGACCTGAGTACCTGCCCAACCCTTCACCGAATGCCAACACATTCAGGGCCGTCTGATTGGTCCAGAAACCAATGGGTTGAGCCAGTGCTAGAACACATTTGGGTAAAGCGGTGGTTTCAAAATTCGTCATTGGCTTTGATACTCTAATTGGTAAGAGACGATCCAATCACTGATGACTTTGTTTTCTACAATTCCCTTCGTGCCCCTCGTCACCACAAACGACTTCAATGATGGCAGTCTCAGACTAAAAAAGAATGTAGCGAATGACAGAGCAGCAAAATTATTTAGTTTGAGTTGTCAGGCTAGTCAAAATTTGCTCTATTGTAAAAATGAAAGAAAACATAATTGTGCTTTTTGGTCTTAATTTCAGGCTATGGTTAGGCATTAGGGTTAGCACTGTGGATAAGGTTCGGGTTAAGGTTAGGGTTAGGTTTAGGTTTAAAACAGATTTTATGACTTTGTGGCTGAGCATCCGCTCCTCTCGCAGGCAGGTTAAGTCAAATATCTGTTTATTACAAGAAACACATTAACTGATCTTGACATGAAAAATGACAAATAAAGTGGATAGACCAAATGTATTATTCTTCTTTTAACTCAAAGAGCAGAGGGGTCACCATCCTCATCAACAAAGAAACACCATTTAAAAAGACCCTGAAGAGCGCTTCATCTTAATTCATGGTACAATCACCAATTAATCATACACCATGGTGCATTTATATGGTCCCAATACTGACTGTCCTACATGTTTCTATTCAATCTTCAAGTATTTACAAGATCTTTTTTGTACTTAGATGTAAAATTTTGCAAAATTTGTACTTAGATGTAAAATTCTCATTCTGCTCAGCAATGAAGTAGAATTTGAGAAAAATGTCAAGGAGCTTGATAACCTCTTTGCATCCACTAAATCTGATGATATTAATTTTTTTATTTGTATTTTTAAAATATATTTTTTTACCCCTTTTTCTCCCCAATTTCGTGGTATCCAATTGGAAGTTACAGTCTTGTCTCATCGTTGCACCTCCCGTACGGACTCGGGAGAGGCAAAAGTCGAGAGCCGTGCGTCCTCCGAAACACAACCCAACCAAGCCGCACTGCTTCTTGACACAATGCTCACTTAACCCGGAAGCCAGCCACACCAATGTGTCGGAGGAAACACCGTACACCTGGCGACCGTGGAGGCGTGCATTGCGCCTGGCCCGCCACAGGAGTCGCTAGTGCGCGATGGGACAAGGACATCCCTGCCGGCCTAACCCTCCCCTAACCCGGACAACGCTGGGCCAATTGTACGCCGCCCCATGGCTCTCCCAGTCGGGGCCGGCTGCGACAGAGCCTGGACTCTAGTAGCACAGCTAGCACTGCGATGCAGTGCCTTAGACCACTTGGGAGGCCCCGATGGGAGGCCACTTGGAAGGCCCCGATGATATTCATAAGCGACTATTACAGACCAGACTCGAACTTAATGAACTTATTTCGGCAGAAACAGAGGCTTTAGTTATGAGAAGGCGACAAAATAACCATGAACTAGGGGATAACTTAGGGATCATTGGATTATAATGGAGCCGGAAGAGATGGCTGCCGTTTTACGGGCTCCTAACCAATTGTGCTATTGTGTGTGTTTATTCACATTATTTGCAACTTATTTTGTACATAATGTTTCTGCCATCGTCTCTTATGAAAAGAGCTTCTGGATATCAGAACAGCGATTAATCACCTCGTACTGGACGAAGATTTGTTCTTTAATGAGTCGGAAGTGAAGGATTTACTTCAGACACTGGACAAGGCCCAAATCCCCGTCATTCACATGAAGACGAGACTGAGATATGTAGGTCGGGGTGCCTTGTAAGAATTGGATGGCGAGTGGGTTACCCGCCTCTACCATCAGTCCTGTTAGCCAACGTTCAATCATTGGATAATAAACTGTATGAGCTCCAATCAAGACTCCCAACGGGACATTAAAAACTGCAATATCTTATGTTTCACCGAGTCGTGGCAGAACGACGACATGGATAACATACAGCTGGCTGGGTTTTTTGTGCATTGGCAAGACAGAACAACTGCCTCCGGTAAGACAAGGCGTGTGTCTATTTGTCAATAACAGCTGGTGTACGAAATCTAATATTAATGAAGTCTCAAGATTTTGCTCGCCTGAGGTAGAGTATCTCATGATAAGCTGTAGACCACACCATTTACCAAGAGAGTTTTCATCTATATTTTTCGCAGCTGTCTTTTTACCACCACAAACTGATGATGGCACTAAGAACACACTCAACGACCTGAATAAGGCCATAAACAAGCAAGACAATGTTGATCCAGAGGCTGCGCTCGTAGTGGCTGGGGACTTTATTGCATGGAAACTTAAACCAGTTTTAGCTCATTTCTACCAGCATGTTACATGTGCAACCAGAGGAAAACATTTTTTGGACCACCTTTACTCCACACAGAGATGTGTACAAAGCTCTCCCTCGCCATCCATTTGGCGAATCTGACCATAACTCTATCCTCCTGATTCCTGCTTACAAGCAAAAACTAAAGTAGGAAGTACCAGTGACTCGCATTATACGTAAGTAGTTAGAAGACGGAGAAGCTAAGCTGTAGGACTGTTTTCCTAGCACAGACTGGAATAGGTTCCGGGATTCTTCCGATGGCATTGAGGAGCACACCACATCAGTCACCGGCTTCATCAATAAGTGCTTTGATGACGTCTTCCCCACAGTGACCATACGTACATACCCCAACCAGAAGCCATGGATTACAGGCAACATCCACAATGAGGTAAAGGGTAGAGCTGCCGCTTCAAGGAACGGGACTCTAACCCGGACGTTTATAAGAAATCCCACTATGCCCTCCGATGACCCATCAAACAGGCAAAACGTCAATACAGTACTAAGATTGAATCCTACTACACCTTAAGGGCTTGCAAACTATAACGGACTAGAAAAGGGGAACACAGCCATGAGCTTCCCAGTGGCACGAGCCTACCAGAGGAGCTAAATTACTTCCATGTGTGTTTCGAGGCAAGCAACACTGAAGCATGCATGAGAGTACAAGCTGTTTCGGATGACTGTGTGATCACGCTCTCTGTAGCCGATGTGAATAAGACATTTAAAAAGGTCAACATTCACAAGGCCACAGGGCTAGACGGATTACAAGGACGTGTACTCCGAGCACACGCTGACCAACTGGCAAGTGTTTTCACTGACATTTTCAACCTATCCCTAACCGAGTCTGTAATAACAACATGTATCAAGCAGGCCACCATAGTCCCTGTGCCCAAGAACACCAAGGTAACCTGCCTAAATGACTATCGACCCGTAGCACTCACATTTGTAGTCATGAAGTGCTTTCAAAGGCTGGTCATGGCTCACATCAACACTATTATCCCAGAAACCCTAGAACCACTCCAATTTCCATATCGCCCCAACAGATCCACAGATGATGCAATCTCTATTGTACTCCACACTGCCCTTTCCCACCTGGACAAAAGGAACACCTATGTGAGAATGTTATTCATTGACTACAGCTCAGCGTTCAACACCATAGTGCCCTCAAAGCTGATCACTAAGTTAAGGACCCTGAGACTAAACACCTCCCTCTGCAACTGGATCCTGGACTTGCTGACGTGCTGCCCCCAGATGGTAATGATAGGTAACAACACATCTGCCACACTGATCCTCAACACAGGGCCCCATCAGGGGTGTGTGCTCAGTCCCCTCCTGTACTCCCTGTTCACCCATGACTGCATGGCCAAGCACAACTCCTACACCATCATTAAGTTTGCCGATGACACAACAGTACTAGGCCTGATCACCGACAACAATGAGACAGGGAGGTCAGAGTCCTGGCAACCTCTCCCTCAATGTGATCAAGACAAAGGAGATGATCGTGGACTACAGGAAAAGGAGGGCCGAGCACGCCCCCATTCTCATTGACGGAGCCATATTGGAGCAGGCTGAGAGCTTCAAGTTCCTTGGTGTCCACATCACCAACGAACTGTCATGCTCCAAACACACCAATACAGTCATGAAGAGGGCACGACTGAAATGATTTGGCATGGGTCCTCAGATCCTCAAAAAGTCTACAGCTGCACCATCAAGAGCCTCCTGACTGGTTGCATCACCGCCTGGTGTGACAACTGCTCGGCCTCCGACCGCAAGGCACTACAGATGGTAGTGCGTACGGCCCAGTACGTCACTGGGACCAAGCATCCTGCCATCCAGGACCTATACACCAGGTGGTGTCAGAGGAAGGCCCTAAACATTGCCATAGACTCCAGTCACCCTAGTCATAGTCTGTTCTCTCTGCTACCGCAAGGCAAGCGGTACCGAAGTGCAAAGTCTAGGTCTTAAGGCTAGGGGGCACTATTTTCACATCCGGATGAAAAGTGTGCCCAAAGTAAACTACCTGCTACTCAGGCCCAAAAGCTAGGATATGCATATTATTATTGTATTTTGATAGACAACACTCTGAAGTTTCTAAAACTGTTTGAATGATGTCTGTGAGTATAACATAACTTATTTTGCAGGTGAAACCCCGAGGACAAACCATCCAGGATTTTTTGTTGTTGTTGAGGTCACTCTCTTTTCAATGGGGTTTCTATGAAGATCTAGATTTCTAAGGCACTTGCTTGCAGTTCCTATCGCTTCCACTGGATGTCAACAGTCTTTAGAAATTGGTTGATGTTTTTCCTTTGAGAAATGAAGAAGTAAGGCAGTTCAGAACGAGGGTCGAGTGAAGTGTACTGTTTGTTAGGGGCGCGTGACCTGAAAGCTCGCTCCACTTTGTTTTTATCCGCTACTGAACGCAGTTTTTCCCGTCTTAAATTTTATCGATTATTTACGTAAAAAAATACCTAAAGTTGTATTAGGAAAGTTGTTTGAAATGTCTGGATCAAGTTTATAGGTAACTTAGATACTTTGTAGTCATGTTGCGCAAATTGGAACCGGTGTATTTTCAGAATCAAACGCGCCAAATAAATGGACATTTTGGGGACATAACGACAGAATTAATCGAACAAAAGGACCATTTGTGATGTTTAATTAACATATTGGAGTGCCAACAAAAGAAGATCTTCAAAGGTAAGGCATGAATTATATGTTATTTCTGACTTTTGTGTTGTGCCTGGCGGGTTGAATTATGATTTTCATGTGTATGTTTGATGGGGTGCTGTCCACAGATAATAGCATGGTTTGCTTTCGCCGTAAAGCCTTTTTGAAATCTGACACTGTGGCTGGATTAACAAGAAGTTCATCTTTAAACTACACTTGTATGATTTATGAATTATTATGAGTATTTCTGCTATTTCACTGGGTGTTGTCAAATCAATCCCGTTAATGGGATTGGCGCTTGAATTGATCACTAAGAAGTTTTAACAGCTTCTACTGTTATTTTATCTTTGCTCTTTAATTATTTGATATTTTTCTTTTCTCTTATTTTTTTCATTTTTCATTTTATTTATTTTTTGTTTACTTCAGTTTCAGTAAATACTTCCTTAAAACCTTTTCTCAATAGGGGGTGCTGTTGGCACTTTGTAATAATTTCGTACCCTAATTAAACTGCCTCGAAATCAATTATTGCTCGTAAAATATGCATATAATTATTACTATTGGATAGAAAACACTCTCTAGTTTCTAAAACCGTTTGAATTATATCTGTGAGTAAAACAGAACTTGAGTTGGAGCATTTTTCCTATGAGGATGTGAGAATGCTGAATTCTGCAAGCTGTTCTCAGGTCAGTTTATTAATTTGCCTGTCTTCTATTGGTTGAGATGCACTGCATACGCCTTCCCCTGGATGTCAGCGAATAGTGAGAATTGAAATGGAGTCGCTAGGCAGATCTGAAGGCCTATAAATAGGCTGGCAACGTGGTGTACCCTCTTTCTCCTTTTCGCCATGACGCAGAAAGGAACTCGGCATGTCGTTCTAGAAAGCTCCGGTTATAGCCCTTAGATATATAGGCTTTGTTTTTATTCGATATAGGTGTTAAAGACATCATAATGTTGTCATTTTAAACCGAGTTATATCAGTTTATATCAATATATTGCGATTTTCGGGTATTTATTTGTGCTGCGTTCTAGGGACTTGGGCACGTCTGGCCCACATGGCTAATGTTTACTGCTAATTCCAACGTTGAAGACTACATTCTACAACCGAGCAACGATGCTTTTGGACAAAGGACACCTTGCCCAAGATTCTGATGGAAGCACATCAAAAAGTAAGAACTATTTATGATGTTAATTCGTTGTTCTGTTGAAAAATGTAAAATGCATATTCCGCCATTAACCTGTTTGGGGTGCAGCCCGACACCGGTACACTTATGACAACATCCAGCTCAAGTGCAGGGCGCGAAATTCAAAATATATATATTTTTTAAATATTTAACTTTCACACATTAACAAGTCCAATACAGCATATGAAAGGTACACATCTTGTGAATCAAGCCAACATGTCCGATTTTTAAAATGTTTTACAGGGAAGACACAATATGTAAATCTATTAGCTAACCACGTTAGCAAAAGACACCACTTTTCTTACTCCATCAGTTTTTTACTCCATCAGTAGCTATCACAAATTCGACCAAATAAAGATATAAATAGCCACTAACCAAGAAACAACTTCATCAGATGACAGTCTGATAACATATTTATTGTATAGCATATGTTTTGTTAGAAAAATGTGCATATTTCAGGTATAAATCATAGTTTACATTGCAGCTACAGTCAGAAATTGCACCGAAAGCAGACAGAAAAATTACAGACACCAACGCCAAATAACTAAATACTCATCATAAAACATTTCTGAAAAATACATAGTGTACAGCAATTGAAAGACAGGCATCTTGTGATTCCAGACAATATTTCCGATTTATCAAGTGTTTTACAGCGAAAACACAATATAGCGTTATATTAGCGTAGCCACAATAGCCAGAAACACTTGGGCGCCGACGACCAGTTCACATGCACGACAGATATTAGAAATAGCATCATAAAATGTTTCTTACTTTTGGTGATCTTCCGTCAGAATGTTGGACAAGGTGTCCTTTGTCCAGAACAGTCGTTGTTTGGATCTGGAACGGCAAATTTCCCTCTTGATTTAGCATGGGCACTTGCCAAGTGGCACGGATCTCTCCAACGTCAACAAAGTCAGAGAACGGAACACGGCAAAACTCCCGAAAAAATTTCAATAATCTGATTAAACTATATTGAAAAAACATACTTTACGATGATATGGTCACATGTATCAAATAAAATCTAAACCGGAGATGTTAGTCGTCCATAACGACAGCTAAACAGAAGGCAAATCCATGTCCCCTTTCGCGCGCTCCAGAAACAGGAAATGGACGGTCACGTCATACAAAGAGCTTTAATTCCACCTCAGACCAAGATAAACACGAAATTTCTTCTCTCACCGCCTCTTGACAACCAGGGGACGGTGTATGAAGTGTACGTAGACTCTTACGTATCATGCCCATGTATAGGCAGGAAGTTGAACAGAGCATCGATTTCTGACATTCCACTTCCTGGTCAGGAAATGTGCTGCAGAATGAGTTCTGTTTCACTCAGAGAAATAATTCAAACGGTTTTAGAAACTAGAGAGTGTTTTTTATCCAATAGTAATAATAATATGCATATTGTACGAGCAAGAATTGAGTACGAGGCCGTTTGAAATGGGCACGATTTAACTGGCTACTCAATACTGCCCCTTGCAGCCATAAGAAGTTAACACTTATTTTTTCTTAAAACTGCATTGTTGTGCTTATAAGTAAGCATTTGAAGTCCAGCAAGTTCTTGGCTAATATGTTTAAAGAAAACAAGGAACATTTGTTAAAAAGTTGGTGAATTTTTTTTAGGTAATCTACTCACCGATCAAGAAAATATTAAAGGTTATTTATTACAAACTATATACGCTAGGAAGTGATATGGATCCCCTCTAAATGAAAGGTGTCTTTGATAATCTCCAACTTCCAGCAATTTCCTCCCCGGACCATAACTCCTTAGAGACAATAGCCAACAGATTAGAAATGGTTCTTCACAAAATAATACATTCTAATTCAAACAGATTTTATGAAAGGCTGACACTCTTCAGACAACACCAGGCGCCTCTTTGACATCATGCATCTCACTTCCCAAACCAATAGTTCTATAGTTGACAGAGTCAATCTGACCTTCCTGAACTTGGCACTCGAGACATTTGGTTTTAGTGCATATATATGTACATATTTTCAACTTCTCTATAGCTCACCACAAGCCTCCGTAATTACCAATAATATAATCGCAAAACCATTCAAATGACTAAGAGGGACCAGACAAGGCTGTCTAATGTCTCCATTTCTGTTTAACATGTTTCTTGAATTCTTGGCCGCTGCTGTTCGCCAAAACAGCTAAATCATAGGCGTCCCCAAACATAATTCTGATGTTCATACAAGAACCCGATCGACGATGAACACATTTGGTAGTATATCAGGATATGATTAACTGGGGCAAATCAGAGATCAATAAATACATTTATTTGGGACTCTTTAGCCAAAATGTTCCCCTTCAGATGATCATCTCAAGGCATTAAATATATTGGAGTACAAGTACCACACAGGCTAGATTAATTACTTGAATATAACTTCCTGCAACTATTGCAATCAGTGAATGAAGATCTCGAAAGATGGAACTCTGTTCATCAGGCTGTATCAATACAAGTCAAATTAATATTTTACAGAAAATAAACAATCTTTTCTCAATGAGTCCAATGTCCCCCCCACAGAAATGGTTTGATACCCTCAACCATTATATCTCAAGTTTTAATTGAAGACAGAAAAAGGCCAGAATTATACTACATTACAATACGGTAAGCCCAAAGTCAGACTAGGAGCACCAGACTTTAAAAAATATTATTTGACCTTCCAAATGAATAACATAATCAAATGTCTCAATTGTCCAAGTGTAAACTCACCTTCCTGGATTGATCTAGAAGACTTCTGTGTAAAACCACTAAATGTGAATGGATTGGAAAATGGCAATTTTTTAACAGATTGAGAAATATAGGGCAGATCTGGAATCTTAAATACACTGGAAGCATGGACAAAAGCCCACAAAGTAACTAACACAAAACTGGCTCCTTCATTGAACTCTGCTATTTGGTCGAATCCCGATTATCTAATTGCAGAGAAACCGTTCGTGTTTACTCTTTGGAAGAAGAAAGGAATGATGTACATCACCAGTTACTTGATCAAGGACAGTTAGTTTCATTTAAGGAGTTAATTAAAGGAAAGGTTTCATTTGAATAGCTTCTCAAGTTTTCAATACATGCAGATTAAACATCTACTTAAATCTAAATTGCAATTTGACCCAAAGCAACAACATACAGTATCTCAGACCTAAGCTAATTTCTCGAACCAGAGTTCAAGAAATATTACTCCCAAAATGTATTTAAAAAATGGACAGAAGTAGGTGATACTCTATCCTCCCAAGAGAAATGGACCAATGATTTGGACATCTCCCTCGACAAGGAAACGCCCTGAAGAAAGTGGAGTTAGGCAACAAAACAACAACAAGAATTGAGTGACGTAAACACAGTCTGTTTACTACATCCAATTAATTTGGTTGTGGTGATGGTGAAGGCATTAACCTGTATGTTTTAATCATGAACTACATTCCTTATCTGAGGGGGTACACATGAATGCTTACATGAGTTCTTGGCCTGCATCCACAAGGTATAATCTCCTCCTTCCCTTCTGTTCTCTGCTTTATCTGCAACACCATCCCAGGTGCTGAACGAATAGCAGGATGGGAGTTTGAACAGAAGACTGCAGGGAAAACTGTGTGTATGGAGGGTGGGAGGGTATATTATTGGTCAGATTAAGATTATAATCTGACTCTAAAGTCTACTGAGTCTGATGGAAGAAAAAGTATCAGTGAACTCTGACATTGGGGGATGTTCCTCTGTGACACGAATGTGCCTGGTGAGAACACAGAGGATGTACAGATACTGTAGGTCTACACTAAAGACCCAGGGACTGGGATGTGAATGGGGTCTGTGTATCAACTATATATGGGATTGAGTCATTATTGACACATCGATAACCTCTGGAATAAGGGTTTGTCGGTGGAATGTGGATTCTGAACTTCGTTCTGTGTATAGCTGGTGTGTCTAGTTCCATTCTCAGATAGATAGTTCAATAATGAGGCATTCAATAGAAATAGACCATTGCCACAGGAAAAGCTCCAAATGATAATTGATATTATAATGAAGAATACATGTGAGAACATGTTTGAACTAACTCACCAAGCTTGCCATAATATAATGTGCTTATACAGCAATAAGAATGTGTCTGTGAAGCATTAACGATGCGCCTAATTCCTAGACTGGGACGAGCTAATAGAGACTAATTAAGGAGAACAAAGTGGAGATGAAGTGAAACAGATATTTGCATATTTTACTGATACATGTATTCCATTGCCAAGAGCCGCTAAATTTGTACAAATGTGAGTTAACATGAGTGCAATGACAACTTGTGAAGTCTTCAACGAATACCGTTTGCTAAGTCATGAATATGCACAATGGCTGCGATCAAATGGCAATCTCAGAGGCAATAATTATATTATTCTGTAACTCACACTGATAATGTAATGCAAGCAATACTACACACAACTCTGCAGTTTTACCAGTAGCCCAACTAATTCAAGAGAGCCATACATACACTTACAGGGACAAATTGCAAATTGTATTGTCTATGATTGAGTCGAGATGTCACTCTAAAAGCAACACATCTGAAATGGATTAGTCAGGCAGTCCTTTCAGACCAATTAATTTACTCCTTGGGAAAAAAATATTCTAATTGGCATCTCTTTAACACACACACACACACACACACACACACTCACACACTCACATAATAAGGCAAAGTCTCGTTCATAATGGATCCAGGAACAAATACTGTACATTCTCACCACTGACTGGGCTCTGACAAGACATAAACTGTCAAACGAAAGGCAATGAAAAAGAAAAGGAAACACATTTCTTCCGTGTGGATTCCAGACATCTCATTGGATTCCAGACATCTCATTGGATTCCAGACATTTCCTTGGACATTCAACAGTGTGTGTATGATAATTCCACAGTATAGTCCCTGGCGCTGACGGAGATGGCGTCCTAGCTCTTAGGAAACTTTGCAGTATTTCGTTTTTTTATGTATTATTTTTTACATTCTTAAAAAAAAATATGTATTTCACCTTTATTTAACCAGGTAGGCCAGTTGAGAACAAGTTCTCATTTACAACTGCGACCTGGCCAAGATAAAGCAAAGCAGTGTGACACAAACAACAACACAGGGTTATACATGGAATAAACAAACGTACAGTCAATAACACAACAGAAAAAATCCATATACAGTGTGTGCAAATGAGGTAAGATTAGGGAGGCAAGGCAATAAATAGGCCGTAGTGGCGAAGTAATTACAATTTAGCAATTCAACACTGGAGTGATAGATGTGCAGAAGATGAATGTGCAAGTAGAAATACTGGGGTGCAAAGGAGTAAAATGGGCTATTTACAGATGGGCTATGTACAGGTGCAATGATCTGTGAGCTGCTCTGACAGCTGATGCTTAAACTTAGTGATGGAGATATGAGTCTCCAGCTTCAGTGATTTTTGTAATTCGTTCCAGTCATTGGCAGCAGAGAACTGGAAGTAAAGGCGGCCAAAGGAGGAATTGGCTTTGGGGGTGACCAGTGAAATATACCTGCTGGAGTGCGTGCTACGGGTGGGTGCTGCTATGGTGACCAGTGAGCTGAGATAAGACGGGGCTTTACCTAGCAAAGACTTATAGATGACCTGGAGCCAGTGGGTTTGGCGACGAATATGAAGCGAGGGCCAGCCAACGAGAGCATACAGGTCGCAGTGGTGGGTAGTATATGGGGCTTTGGTGACAAAACGGATGGCACTGTGATAGACTGCATCCAATTTGCTGAGTAAAGTGTTGGAGGCTATATGTAAGAATGCTGTTCATTGACTATAGCTCAGCATTCAACACCATAGTACCCTCCAAGCTCATCATTAAGCTCGAGGCCCTGGGTCTGAACCCCGCCCTGTGCAACTGGGTCCTGGACTTCCTGACGGGTCGCCCCCAGGTGGTGAAGGTAGAAAACAACACCTCCACTTCGCTGATCCCCAACACTGGGGCCCCACAAGGGTTTGTGCTCAGCCCACTCCTGTACTTCCTGTTCACCCATGACTGCGTGGCCAAGCACGCCTCTAACTCAATCATCAAGTTTGCAGATGACAGGTGAGGGCTCTGGGAGTGTGGTGCCAGGAAAATAAACTCTCACTCAATGTCAACTAAACAAAGGTGATGATTGTGGACTTCAGGAAACAGCAGAGGGTGCACCCCCCCTATCCACATCAAAGGGACAGCAGTGGAGAAGGTGGAAAGCTTCAAGTTCCATGGCGTACACATCACTGACAATCTGAAATGGACCAAGGCGCAACAGAGCCTCTTCAACCTCAGGAGGCTGAAGTAATTTGGCTTGGCACCTAAAACCTTCACAAACTTTTAAGGATGCACAATTGAGAGCATCATGTCGGGCTGTATCACTGCCTGGTACGGCAACTGCAACGCCCGCAACTGCAAGGCTCTCCAGAGGGTGGTGCGGTCTGCCCAACGCATTACCAGGGGCAAACTACCTGCCCTCAGGACACCTACGGCACCCAATGTCACAGGAAGGTGAAAAAGATAATCAAGGACATCAACCACCCATGCCACTGCCTGTTCACCCCGCTATCATCCAGAAGGCAAGGTCAGTACAGGTGCATCAAAGCTGGGACCGAGAGACTGAAAAACAGCTTCTAAATTGCACCTGGGCTGGGATAATACGTTATGGCCTTTCTCTTGCATTTCAAAGATGATGGTACAAAAAAAATACAAAAGAATGGTTCGTTATTTCTTTGTATTATCTTTTACCAAATCTATTGTGTTATATTCTCCTACATTCCTTTCACATTTCCACAAACTTCAAAGTGTGTCCTTTCAGATGGTACCAAGAATATGCATATCCTTGCTTCAGGGCCTGAGTTACAGGCAGTTAGATTTGGGTATGTCATTTTAGGCGAAAATTTAAAAAAGGGGGGGGATCCTTAAGATGTTTTTAAGAACAAATTCTTATTTACAATGACGGCCTACCAAAAGGCAAAAGGCCTCCTGCGGGGATGGGGGCCTGAGATAAATAAATACAATATAAATATAGGACAAAACACACCACAACAAGAGGGACAACACAACACTACATAAAGAGAGACCTAAGACAGCAACATAGCAAGGCAGCAACAAATGACACCACAGCATGGTAGCAACACAACATAACAACAACATGGTAGCAGCACAACATGGTGGCAGCACAAAACATTGTACAAACATTATTGGGCACAGACAACAGCACAAAGGGCAAGAGCGTAGAGACAACAATACATCACACAAAGCAGCCACAACTGTCAGTAAAAGTGTACATGATTGAGTCTTTGAATGAAGAGATTGAGATAAAACTGTCCAGATTGAGTGTTTGTTGCAGCTCGTTCCAGTCGCTAGCTGCAGCGAACTGAAAAGAGGAGCGACACAGGGATTTGTGTGCTTTGGGGACATTTAACAGAATGTGACTGGCAGAACGGGTGTCGTATGTGGAGGATGAGGGCTGCAGTAGATATCTCAGATAGGGGGGAGTGAGGCCTAAGAGGGTTTTATAAATAAGCATCAACCAGACGTGTTGCTGTGCGTTTTGTTGCTGTGCGTTTTGCTGCCAACTTTACTTTGCTAGCTGACAACTTTACGTTTTGTTTTTTTTTCTTTTTAATTACCGTTTATATTTTTAGTTTTTCCATCGCAACTTTTTTCCCTCATTCAACTTTTTCACTCCGGACGCTTTATCTGGACATGGTTCGTCAGCACCTTCAACAGCCGAAGCTAAGTAGTAACATTAACATGATGTCTTCTAATTGCAGTCGCTGTACTCATAATATACAGGAGAACGATCGCCTTACGGCGAGGATAGCTGTGCTGCAAGCCCAGCTTCAGACGCAATCGTTAGGCAAGGGTAATTTCAGTGTAGGAAAGGAAGAAACAGCGTCTGTGCCACCAGTAAGTACAGATAGTAACGTTAGTATAAACCCCCCCGCACAGTCCCCGCAGCCGGACAACTTTCTCATGGCTTCTGGAGGGAAATGCTGTAGGAATGCTCAACTGGTGTCGCTCATTCAGCCGACAGAAACTTTCAACCGGTTCTCCCCATTATGTAGCGAGTCGGAGTCTGAGGCTGAGTCTTCTCTTGTCTCTACTCCTCCCGCTACGGGGTCTGAGACGCCGAAGGCTCCAACCATTAGCTCTGACAAATTGAAAACCCTAGTCATTGGCGACTCCATTACCCGCAGTATTAGACTTAAAACGAATCACCCAGCGATCATACACGGTTTACCAGGGGGCAGGGCTACCGACGTTAAGGCTAATCTAAAGATGGTGCTGGCTAAAGCTAAATCTGGCGAGTGTAAAGAGTATAGAGATATTGTTATCCACGTCGGCACCAACGATGTTAGGATGAAACAGTCAGAGGTCACCAAGTGCAACATAGCTTCAGCGTGTAAATCAGCTAGAAAGATGTGTCGGCATCGAGTAATTGTCTCTGGCCCCCTCCCAGTTAGGGGGAGTGACGAGCTCTACAGCAGAGTCTCAGCACTCAATCGCTGGTTGAAAACTGTTTTCTGCCCCTCCCAAAAGATAGAATTTGTAGATAATTGGCCCTCTTTCTGGGACTCACCCACAAACAGGACCAAGCCTGACCTGCTGAGGAGTGACGGACTCCATCCTAGCTGGAGGGGTGCTCTCATCTTATCTACCAACATAGATAGGGCTCTAACTCCTCTAGCCCCACAATGAAATAGGGTGCAGGCCAGGCAGCAGGCTGTTAGCCAACCTGCCAGCTTAGTGGAGTCTGCCAATAGCACAGTCAGTGTAGTCAGCTCAGCCATCCCCATTGAGACTGTGTCTGTGCCTCGACCTAGGTTGGGCAAAACTAAACATGGCGGTGTTCGCCTTAGCAATCTTATTAGGATAAAGACCTCCTCCATTCCTGCCATTATTGAAAGAGATCGTGATACCTCACATCTCAAAATAGGGTTACTTAATGTTAGATCCCTCACTTCAAAGGCAGTCATAGTCAATGAACTAATCACTGATCATAATCTTGATGTGATTGGCCTGACTGAAACATGGCTTAAGCCTGATGAATTTACTGTGTTAAATGAGGCCTCACCTCCTGGTTACACTAGTGACCATATCCCCCGTGCATCCCGCAAAGGCGGAGGTGTTGCTAACATTTACGATAGCAAATTTCAATTTACAAAAAAAAAAATGCCGTTTTCGTCTTTTGAGCTTCTAGTCATGAAATCTATGCAGCCTACTCAATCACTTTTTATAGCTACTGTTTACAGGCCTCCTGGGCCATATACAGCGTTCCTCTCTGAGTTCCCTGAATTCCTATCAGACCTTGTAGTCATAGCAGATCATATTCAAATTTTTGGTGATTTTAATATTCATATGGAGAAGTCCACAGACCCACTCCAAAAGTCTTTCGGAGCCATCATCGACTCAGTGGGTTTTGTCCAACATGTCTCTGGACCTACTCACTGCCACAGTCATACTCTGGACCTAGTTTTGTCCCATGGAATAAATGTTGTAGATCTTAATGTTTTTCCACATAATCCTGGACTATCGGACCACCATTTTATTACGTTTGCAATCGCAACAAATAATCTGCTCAGACCCCAACCAAGGAGCATCAAAAGTCGTGCTATAAATTCTCAGACAACACAAAAATTCCTTGATGCCCTTCCAGACTCCTTCTGCCTACCCAAGGACGTCAGAGGACAAAAATCAGTTAACCACTTAACTGAGGAACTCAATTTAACCTTGCGCAATACCCTAGATGCAGTTGCACCCCTAAAAACGAAAAACATTTGCCATAAGAAACTAGCTCCCTGGTATACAGAAAATATCCGAGCTTTGAAGCAAGCTTCCAGGAAATTGGAACGGAAATGGCGCCACACCAAACTGGAAGTCTTCCGACTAGCTTGGAAAGACAGTACCGTGCAGTACCGAAGAGCCCTCACTGCTGCTCGATCATCCTACTTTTCCAACTTAATCGAGGAAAATAAGAACAATCCTAAATTTATTTTTGATACTGTTGCAAAGCTAACTAAAAAGCAGCATTCCCCAAGAGAGGATGGCTTTCACTTCAGCAGTAATAAATTCATGAACTTCTTTGAGGAAAAGATCATGACCATTAGAAAGCAAATTACGGACTCCTCTTTGAATCTGCGTATTCCTCCAGGGCTTAGCTGTCCTGGATCTGCACAGCTCTGCCAGGGCCTGGGATCGGGAGAGACACTTAAGTGTTTTAGTACTATATCTCTTGACACAATGATGAAAATGATCATGGCCTCTAAACCTTCAAGCTGCATACTGGATCCTATTCCTACTAAACTACTGAAAGAGCTGCTTCCTGTGCTTGGCCCTCCTATGTTGAACATAATAAACAGCTCTCTATCCACCGGATGTGTACCAAACTCACTAAAAGTGGCAGTGATAAAGCCTCTCTTGAAAAAGCCAAACCTTGACCCGGAAAATATAAAAAACTATCGGCCTATATCGAATCTTCCATTCCTCTCAAAAATTTTAGAAAAAGCTGTTGCAATGTATACGAAATGCTTCAGTCTGGTTTAGACCCCATCATAGCACTGAGACTGCACTTGTGAAGGTGGTAAATGACCTTTTAATGGCGTCAGACCAAGGCTCTGCATCTGTCCTCGTGCTACTAGACCTTAGTGCTGCCTTTGACACCATCGATCACCACATTCTTTTGGAGAGACTGGAAACCCAAATTGGTCTACACGGACAAGTTCTGGCCTGGTTTAGATCTTACCTGTCGGAAAGATATCAGTTTGTCTCTGTGAATGGTTTGTCCTCTGACAAATCAACTGTACATTTCGGTGTTCCTCAAGGTTCCGTTTTAGGACCACTATTGTTTTCACTATATATTTTACCTCTTGGGGATGTTATTCGAAAACATAATGTTAACTTTCACTGCTATGCGGATGACACACAGCTGTACATTTCAATGAAACATGGTGAAGCCCCAAAATTGCCCTCGCTAGAAGCCTGTGTTTCAGACATAAGGAAGTGGATGGCTGAAAACTTTCTACTTTTAAACTCGGACAAAACAGAGATGCTTGTTCTAGGTCCCAAGAAACAAAGAGATCTTCTGTTAAATCTGACAATTCATCTTGATGGTTGTAAAGTCGTCTCAAATAAAACTGTGAAGGACCTCGGCATTACTCTTGACCCTGATCTCTCTTTTGACGAACATATCAAGACTGTTTCAAGGACAGCTTTTTTCCATCTACGTAACATTGCAAAAATCAGAAATGTTCTGTCCAAAAATGATGCAGAAAAATTAATCCATGCATTTGTTACTTCTAGGTTAGACTACTGCAATGCTCTACTTTCCGGCTACCCGGATAAAGCACTAAATAAACTTCAGTTAGTGCTAAATACGGCTGCTAGAATCCTGACTAGAACCAAGAAATTTGATCATATTACTCCAGTGCTAGCTTCCCTACACTGGCTTCCTGTTAAGGCAAGGGCTGATTTAAAGGTTTTACTGTTAACCTATAAAGCGTTACATGGGCTTGCTCCTACCTATCTTTCCGAGTTGGTCCTGCCGTACATACCAATACGTACGCTACGGTCACAAGACGCAGGCCTCCTAATTGTCCCTAGAATTTCAAAGCAAACAGCGGGAGGCAGGGCTTTCTCCTATAGATCTCCATTTTTATGGAACAGTCTGCCTACCCATGTGAGAGACGCAGACTCGGTCTCAACCTTTAAGTCTTTACTGAAGACTTATCTCTTCAGTAGGTCATATGATTGAGTGTAGTCTGGCCCAGGAGTGTGAAGGTGAACGGAAAGGCTCTGGAGCAACGAACCGCCCTTGCTGTCTCTGCCTGGCCGGTTCCCCTCTCTCCACTGGGATTCTCTGCCTCTAACCCTATTACAGGGGCTGAGTCACTGGCTTACTGGTGCTCTTTCATGCCGTCCCTAGGAGGGGTGCGTCACTTGAGTGGGTTGAGTTACTGACGTGATCTTCCTGTCTGGGTTGGCGCCCCCCCTTGGTTTGTGCTGTGGTGGAGATCTTTGTGGGCTATACTCGGCCTTGTCTCCGGATTGTAAGTTGGTGGTTGAAGATATCCCTCTAGTGGTGCGGGGGCTGTGCTTTGGCAAAGTGGGTGGGGTTATATCCTTCCTGTTTGGCCCTGTCCGGGGGTATCTTCGGATGGGGCCACAGTGTCTCCTGACCGCTCCTGTCTCAGCCTCCAGTATTTATGCTGCAGTAGTTTATGTGTCGGGGGGCTAGGGTCAGTTAGTTATACCTGGAGTACTTCTCCTGTCTTATCCAGTGTCCTGTGTGAATTTAAGTATGCTCTCTCTAATTCTCTCGTTCTCTCTTTCTTTCTCTCTCTCTGAGAACCTGAGCCCTAGGACCATACGTCAGGACTACCGGGCATGATGACTCCTTGCTGTCCCCAGTCCGCCTGGCCTTGCTGCTATTCCAGTTTCAACTGTTCTGCCTGCGGTAACGGAACCCCTACCTGTCCCAGACCTGCTGTTTTCAACTCTTAATGATCGGCTATGAAAAGCCAACTGAGATTTATTCCTGATTATTATTTGACCATGCTTGTCATTTATGAACATTTTGAAAATCTTGGCTCTCTCTAATTTTCTCCTCCCCCTTTCTTTCTCTCGGAGGACCTGAGCCCTAGGACCATACGTCGGGACTACCGGGCGTGGTGACTCCTTGCTGTCCCCAGTCCGCCTGGCCTTGCTGCTATTCCAGTTTCAACTGTTCTGCCTGCGGTTATGGAACCGCCACCTGTCCCAGACCTGTTGTTTTTCAACTCTTAATGATCGGCTATGAAAAGCCAACTGAAAATTATTCATGATTATTATTTGACCATGCTTGTCACTTATGAACATTTTTGAACATCTTGGCATAGTTCTGTTATAATCTCCACCCGGCACAGCCAGAAGAGGACTGGCCACCCCTCATAGCTGGGTTGGGTGGGTTTCTGTACATCACTTCGAGATATTAGCTGATGTACGAAGGGCTATATAAAATAAACTTGATTGATTGATTGATTGGGTCTTGCGGCAGGTATACAGAGATGACCAGTTTACAGAGGAGTATAGAGTGCAGTGATGTGTCCTATAAGGAGCATTGGTGGCAAATCTGATGGCCGAATGGTAAAGAACATCTAGCCGCTCGAGAGCACGCTCACCTGCCGATCTATAAATTATGTCTCCGTAATCTAGCATGGGTAGGATGGTCATCTGAATCAGGGTTAGTTTGGCAGCTGGGGTGAAAGAGGAGCGATTGCGATAGAGGAAACCAAGTCTAGATTTAACTTTAGTCTGCAGCTTTGATATGTGCTGAGAGAAGAACAGTGCACCATCTAGCCATACTCCCAAGTACTTGTATGAGGTGACTACCTCAAACTCTAAACCCTCAGAGGTAGTAATAACACCTGTGGGAAGAGGGTCATTCTTATTACCAAACCACATGACCTTTGTTTTGGATGTGTTCAGAACAAGGTTAAGGGTAGAGAAAGCTTGTTGGACAATGAGAAAGCTTTGTTGTAGAGAATTTAACACAAAATCCGGGGGTAATGATAATGTTTACATATCTTGCATTACTCATCTCATATGCATATACTGTATTCTATACTATTCTACTGTATCTTAGTAACTTTAATAATGTTTACACATCTTGCGTTACTCATCTCATATGTACAGTTGAAGTCGGAAGATTACATACACCTTAGCCAAATACATTTAAACTCAGTTTTTCACAATTCCTGAAATTTAATTCTAGTAGAAATTCCCTGTCTTAGGTCAGTTAGGATCACCACTTTATTTTAAGAATGTGAAATGTCAGAATAATAGTAGCGAAAATGATTTATTTCAGCTTTGTGATGGCCACTCCAATACCTTGGCTTTGTTGTCCTTAAGCCATTTTGCCACAACTTTGCAAGTATGCGTGGGGTCATTGTCCATTTGGAAGACCCATTTGCGACCAAGCTTTAAAACTTCTTACGGCTGAAATCCCGTTAACGGGATCGATATGACAACAGCCAGTGAAAGTGCAGGGCGCCAAATTCAAACAACAGAAATCTCATAATTAAAATTCCTCAAACATACAAGCATTATACACCATTTTAAAGATAAACTTGTTGTTAATCCCACCACAGTGTCCGATTTCAAAAGGCTTTACGATGAAAGCATACTATGGGATTATGTTAGGTCAGCACCTAGTCACAAAAAAACACAGCCATTTTTCCAGCCAAAGAGAGGAGTCACAAAAAGCAGAAATAGAGATAGAATTAATCACTAACCTTTGATGATCTTCATCAGATGACACTCATAGGACTTCATGTTACACTATACATGTATGTTTTGTTCGATGAAGTTCATATTTATATCGCAGTTTACATTGACGCGTTATGTTCAGTAATGTTTTGCTTCCAAAACATCCGGTGATTTTGCAGAGAGCCACATCAATTTACAGAAATACTCATCATAAATGCTGATGAAAATACAAGTGTTATACATGGAATTATAAATATACTTCTCCTTAATGCAACCGCTGTGTCAGATTTAAAAAAAGCACACCATGCAATAATCTGAGTACAGCGCTCAGAGACCAAAACAAGCCATATTGTGGAGTCAACAGAAGTCAGAAATAGCATTATAAATATTCACTTACCTTTGATGATCTTCATCAGAATGCACTCCCAGGAATCCCGGTTCCACAATAAATGTTTGTTTTGTTTGATAAAGTCCATAATTTATGTCCAAATACCTTATTTTTCTTCGCGCGTTTAGTTCACAAATCCAAAAGTCAAAAAGTCAAAAAGTTCCATTACAATTCGTAGAAACATGTCAAACGATGTATAGAATCAATCTTTAGGATGTTTTTAACATAAGTCTTCAATAATGTTTCAACCGCTCTCCTTTGTCTTTAGAAAGGAAAAGGAACGCAGCTACCTCTCACGGGCGCACGCCTGACTGAGCTCATGGCATTCTGCCAGACCTCTTAGTCAATCAGCTCTTATTCTCTCCCCCTTCACAGTAGAAGCCTGAAGCAAGGTTCTAAAGACTGTTGACATCTAGTGGAAGCCTTAGGAAGTGCAGTATGACCCCATAGACACTGTATATTGGATAGGCAAAGACTTGAAAACCTACAAACCTCAGATTTCCCACTTCCTGGTTGGATTTCATCTCAGGTTTTTGCCTGCCATATGAGTTCTGTTATATTCACAGACATCATTCAAACAGTTTTAAAAACTTCAGAGTGTTTTCTATCCACATCTACTAATAATATGCATATCTTAGCTTCTGGATCTGAGTAGCAGGCAGTTTACTTTGGGCACCTTATTCATCCAAGCTACTCAATACTGCCACCAGCCATAAGACTTCCTGATGTCTTGAGATGTTGCTTCAATATATCCACATCATTTTCCTGCCTCATGATGCCATCTATTTTGTGAAGTGCACCAGTCCCTCCTGCAGCAAAGCACCCTCACAACATGATGCTGCCACCCCCGTGCTTCACGGTTGGGATGGTGTTCTTCGGCTTGCAAGCTTCCCCCTTTTTCCTCCAAACATAATGATGGTCATTATGGCCAAACAGTTCTATTTTTGTACATTTCTCAAAAAAAAAAAATCTTTGACCCCATGTGCAGTTGCAACCCATAGTCTGGCTTTTTTATGACGGGTTTGGAGCAGTGGCTTCTTCTTTGCTGAGCGGCCTTTCAGGTTATGTCGATATAGGACTCGTTTTACTGTGGATATAGATACTTTTGTACCTGTTTCCTCCAGCATCTTCACAAGGTCCTTTGCTGGTGTTCTGGGATTGATTTGCACTTTTCGCACCAAAGTACGTTCATCTCTAGGAGACAGAACGCGTCTCCTTCCTGAGGGGTATGACGGTTGTGTGGTCCCGTGGTGTTTATACTTGCGTACTATTGTTTGTACAGATGAATGTGGTACCTTCAGGGATTTAGAAATTGCTCCCAAGGATGAACCAGACTTGTGGAGGTTTGCCATTTTTTTCGTAGGTCTTGGCTGATTTCTTTTGATTTTCCCATGATGTCAAGCAAAGAGGCACTGAGTTTGAAGGTAGGCCTTGAAATACATCCACAGGTACACCTCCAATTGACTCAAATGATGTCAATTAGCCTATCAGAAGCTTCTAAAGCCATGACATAATTTTCTGGAATTTTCCAAGCTGTTTAAAGGCACAGTCAACTTAGTGTATGTAAACTTCTGACCCACTGGAATTGTGATACAGTGAGTTATAAGTGAAATAATCTGTCTGTAAACAATTGTTTGAAAAATTACTTGTGTCATGCACAAAGTAGATGTCCTAACCGACTTGTCAAAACTATAGTTTGTTAAAACCTCGACCACTTCTCTCTCCCGGATCCGGGATCCTCCTCATCAAAAAAGCTGACTAGCATAGCCTAGCCTAACGGGACAGGGATATCATATAATATAATTTTCATGAAATCACAAGTCCAATACAGCAAATGAAAGATAAACATCTTGTGAATCCAGCCATCATTTCCGATTTTTAAAATGTTTTACAGCGAAAACACAATATGTATTTCTATTAGCTAACCACAATAGCCAAAGACTCAACCGCATATTTTCACCATGTTTCTACCGCATAGGTAGCTATCACAAAACGGACCAAATAGAGATATAATTAGTCACTAACCAAGAAACAACTTCATCAGATGACAGTCTTATAACATGTTATACAATACATTTATGTTTTGTTCGAAAAATGTGCATATTTGAGGTATAAATCATAGTTTTACATTGCAGCTACCATCACAAATAGCACCGAAGCAGCCAGAATAATTACAGAGAGCAACGTGAAATACCTAAATACTCATCATAAAACATTTATGAAAAATACATGGTGTACAGCAAATGAAAGATAAACATCTTGTGAATCCAGCCAATATTTCCGATTTTTTAAGTGTTTTACAGCGAAAACACAATATAGCATTATATTAGCTTACCACAATAGCCAAACACACAAACGCATTTATTCACCGCATAGATAGCATTCGCAAAAACCAGCAAAAGATTTAAAAGTAATCACTAACCTTGAACAACAATCAGATGACAGTCTTATAACATCAGGTTATACAATACACTTATGTTTTGTTCGAAAATGTGCATATTTAGAGCTGCAAACTGTGGTTATACATTGTGAAAATGTAGCAACATTTCCCCAGAATGTCAGGAGCTATTTTGGACACTCACCTAATCTGACCAAAGAACTCATCATAAACTTTACTAAAAAATACATGTTGTACAGCAAATGAAAGATACACTGGTTCTTAATGCAACCGCCGTGTTAGATTTTTAAAAATAACTTTACCATAACAAACAGCTTGCGTTATTGCGAGACAGCGCCCGCCAAAACGGCGGAGAATAGAAATAACATTTTCCACAGAAATACGAAATAACATCATAAATTGTTCTTACTTTTGCTGAGCTTCCATCAGAATCTTGTACAAGGAGTCCTTGGTCCAGAATAAATCGTTGTTTGGTTTTAGAATGTCCTTTTCTCCTGTCGAATTCGCGCCACAATGCTAGCCAATGTTGATGACGTTCCCATCTTCTCTCGACGCAAAGAACGGAAAACTCCAAAAGTCCCAATAAACGTTGAATAATCTGATAAAACTCGGTTGAAAAAACATACTTTACGATGTTATTATCACATGTATCAAATAAAATCAGAGCCGGAGATATAAGCCGTGTATACCGAACGCTTATCAGAAGACATTATGGAGGTGCTTCGCGCGCCTAGGTAGAGAAAGGAAATTCACTTTTACTTTGTAAAAAATCGTTCCCAAATTAAACTGCCTCGTACTCAATTCTTGCTCGTACAATATGCATATTATTATTACTATTGGATAGAAAACACTCTCTAGTTTCTAAAACCGTTTGAATTATATCTGTGAGTAAAACAGAACTCATTTTGCAGCAAACTTCCTGTCAGGAAGTGAGAAATCTGAAATCGGGGGCTCTGTTCCAGGGTCAGCCTATTAATTTGCATGGAATCTATGGGTCTACATGCACTGCATACGCCTTCCCCTAGATGTCAGTAGGCAGTGAGAATTGGAATGGGGTGTATAGCTCTATCTGAGGCCGAATAAGACCTGTTGGAATGATGCAACCACTCTTTCCTTTCTTCACCATGGCGCGAAAGGGTCACCTGGATTGCTTTCTGAAAAGCTTTCGTTATCGACGTTAGATATCTCCGGCTCTGATTTTATTTGATATATGTGTTAAAAACATCATAAACTAGTTATATTAAACCGACTTATATCAGTTTATATCAGTTGATTGCGATTTTCGGTATTTTCTTTGTTATGCGTTCTGGTGAGTTGGACACTTCCGTGCCGCATGGCCAGCTTTGTTAGCTAAATCGACAGATGAAGACGACATTCTACAACCGAACAACGATTATTCTGGAAAAAGGACACCTTGTACAAGATTCTGATGGAAGCTCATCAAATAGTAGGAACCATTTATGATATTATTTCGTATTTCTGTCGAAAATGTTTAGACTATATTCCGCCCAGATTTCGGGCGCTGTCTCGCTATAACGTAAGCTGTATGTCGTACTAAGGTTATTTTTAAAGATCTAACACAGCGGTTGCATTAAGAACTAGTGTATCTTTCATTTGCTGTCCAACCTGTATTTTTTAGTAAAGTATATGATTAGTTATTTGATTAGATGATATGAGTGTCAGAAATATATCCGGATTATTTTGTGCAGTTTGGCTAGTATTCACATTGTTCAACCACGAATTGTACCGCTAAATATGCACATTTTCGAACAAACCATATATGTATTGTGTAATATGATGTTATAGGACTGTCATCTGATGAAGTTTGAGAAGGTTAGTGAAAAAATTTATATCTTTTGCTGGTTTATTCGCTATCGCTAACGTGCCTTGAATGAATGCGGTTGTGTGGTAGGCTATTGTAGTAAGCTAATATAATGCTATATTGTGTTTTCGCTGTAAAACACTTAAAAAATCTGAAATATTGGCTGGATTCACAAGATGTTTGTCTTTCATTTGCTGTACACCGTGTATGTTTCATAAATGTTTTATGATGAGTATTTAGGTATTTCACGTTGGTTTCTGTACTTATTCTAGCTGCTTTGGTGAGACTTGTGATGGTGGCTGCAATGTAAAACTATGATTTATACCTAAAATATGCACATTTTTCGAACAAAACATATGCTATACAATAAATCTGTTATAAGACTGTCATCTGATGAAGTTGTTTCTTGGTTAGTGAGTATTTATATCTTTATTTGGTCGAATTTGTGATAGCTACCTATGCAGTACATTTTTTTTGAAAATATGCGGTTGGGTCTTTTGCTATCGTGGTTAGCTAATAGAAATACATATTGTGTTTTCCCTGTAAAACATTTTAAAAATCGGAAATGATGGCTGGATTCACAAGATGTGTATCTTTCATCTGGTGTCTTGGACTTGTGATTTCATGATATTTAGATGGTAGTATTTACTTGTGGCACTATGCTAGGCTATGCTAGTCAGCTTTTTTACTGATGAGGGTGCTCCCGGATCCGGGATGAGTACCAAGTAGAAGTTAATGCCCTGAGAAATCTTCTTGTTACTTACACTGTAACGATCTTCGTCTGGAGAAAGAGAGGAGGACCAAAGGGCAGCGTGGTAAGTGTTCATGATGAAACTTTAATAGAACAAACTGAACACTGAAATACAAAACAATAAATTGAACGAACGAAAACCGAAACAGTTCCGTGTGGAACACACAGACACGGAAGACAACCACCCACAAAACAACAGAAAACAGGCTACCTAAATATGGTTCCCAAACAGAGACAATGACTAACACCTGCCTCTGATTGAGAACCATATCAGGCCAAACGAAAAACCCAACATAGAAACATAAACATAGATAACCCACCCAACTCACGCCCTGACCATACTAAAACAAAGAAAATACAAAAGAACTAAGGTCAGAACGTGACATACACCTTATGCTAATCTTATTAGACTACCGTCCCGTGGGTGAGACACCGATCTGTAGAGATCCTTAAGAGGTTTTAATTTCTTTAATTTCCTTGTTTTTAAAGAATTCTAGATGATTCAATAAAATGCAACTGTTGCTGCAATAGCAAATGTTGTTTATTTCTTGTTTGATGAGGTCTCGGGCCACAAGCATAGCCTGCATTCGTTAGCTCTAATCAATCTCACATCTTAAAAATCCATTACAAACATTATCTACAATACATATAGCTATAGCCCGGATTCAGAATGGTACCATTCCTTATTAATCAGTTATATACCAGAAGGCACTGAAAATAAGCGAATTGGGAGGGATAAAAAGTCAATAGCTTGAAAACAAATGTGAGGTAAACACAGACACTAAACCTGTGTGACCTTTATGTGCCCTGTAAAGAAAGCACATATTGTCAGAGTTCTGTTGCTTCATGCTCTCCTAATGTGCATCTGACCCATACGAGGAGTGCAGCAGCAAACAGTGGCTGTGTCTCAAATGGCACCATGGCTATTCCCTATATTGTGCATTACTTTTGACCAGAGCAGCATGGACCATGGTTAGCAGTAGTGCACTCTAGGCTTATAGGGAATAGGGTGCCATTGGAGACTCAAACCAATGTTTCTTACTGTAAAGCCCTGACTCAATGTGCACACTAAATCCTCATTCACCTCCAAAGTGACTCATTAACCGGCTATTGATTGGCTTTCCCAGGGACCACTGCAGGCCAAGTAGAGCTATTGGAAATCACAAGATAAGAGGGGAAATGAAAATAAAACAGGCCTGTCCTCTCAGGGCTCAGACACTGCCGACAACAACAAAATAGTCACCTGGGATATTGTCATCGAACAGCCCAAGCCCAGGCCTTATTCCAATGCAAATTCAATGCGCCCAGACTCCTACATGCCCTGCCACATCGATGGACATAGGTAAGTATACTTCAGAGGACACAGGACTGCCGATAGGTCAATTTGGCCCCCAAATATATGGCAGTGGTATTGTGATTAAGCTAAGTGCCGGCAGATAGAATTAGTTGGACCTACAATAGGCAGATGTTGTGCATGAAAAAAAAGTTGGATTTCCATTTTAGCATATGTTTGCATTGGCAAAAAGTACTTATATTAATGATAATCAGGGTATGAACGCAAAGTTGCAGACTGACAGAGGGAACTTAATTTCAAAAGAAATGGTTTATAATAACTTTCCACTGATTGACCTGCTTGCTGATGCACTCTCATCCATTGTCCCTTAGAATTGATGTCAATGCATTCCCGGTACTGTTCATCTCGCGCTGTCATGTGTAGTCTAAAAATGTAATTGGATTAAAGTTGTCTATGTAGGCTATTCATGTTCAGATGAGAGCTTGCATTTATTAGCAATCGTGCTTCTTCACATTCATAGTTAGATCAAGTCATTAAGTTGCTTACTTTGCCTAAAGGACACTGTTTGGTTTGTAAATGTTTAATGTATCTCATTTTTAGATGTCTTTTTGTTTCATGTGTGGATCCACCCGTTGTTGTCAATTTCCTCTTTCAGGCTATTTAAACATTGCTGTCTCGACTCGTACCCTCACCGTTTGCCTGTCAAAATCTCCGACTAGGAAACATGAAGCGCCAGGCCCTCTACCTTACGAGAAAAAACTAAGTAAGCATTTACATTTCTTTAGCCTAACTTTAGCATTACTTCTTAAAAATGATCACCTTGTAGTTAAAGCTTTTAATAATCACAAGGATGAATTAAAAACAGAGAAATTAGTGTGGACTCCAAAACAAGTTTAAATTGGCACCAAAACCAAATAAATGGTTGTGACCAAGAGCTCTCATACATGGTCTTTTCTTTTGTGATCAACAATGACATTAGCAGAGAACATTGCTGCAATTATAAAACATACTTAAGTAAACAGTTTTAATCTATAACTTGTTTTACTTTGTTGATATGTAGGCTTACACAAGCTTGCACACATTCAAGCACACAACTTTTCTATTTCTCTATCTCTCACACATGAAAAACATACTCTAGCCAAGACTGGAACATAAAATCATAAATCCATCCTTAGACTCCATGGATGACCATAGAATCTGACTGCTATAGTGAGCTTGCATGCAGTGACTGGATAGGAATCTGACTGCTATAGTGAGCTTGCATGCAGTGACTGGATAGGAATCTGACTGTGATCAGAAACAGTGTAAACAACCAAGGGTTTATTTATGAAACTCAGTAGAAATCTGGAGGAAGCAGAAGAGTTCCTGTGTCTGAGAAACGTTTCAAAGAAAGAGTGTGATAAATCTGGAGAAAAGGACGAGCAACAGATAGATATGGTCGTTTCTCAAATGGCACCCTTTTCCTTTAATAGTGCACTACTTTTGACCAGAGCCCTGGTAAAAGTTTGCACTTTAAAAGGGAATAGGGTGCCATTTTGGATGCAAGCTGTATCTCCTCAGAGGCCCAGCTTCACGGCTTCATTACTTCCGATCCCATTTTGAGGGTTTAGTCTTATTTCCTGGGACTGAAATCAGCTATATTTTTCTCTTCGCAACAGCATTTTTTACATTATGACTCTCATGGACTTATATTGAGCAGTGTAGACAGGCCAGCAGCCCCCGTTGACCTGAAATAACTACTACAACAGACAATGCACATTTAACAGTTCAAGGAAACAGTGCAGTAAATATTGGAACATCCATTCAAAAACATTCTACTCACGGTGTCCATGTTGGTTATCTATGTACAGTAATCAACTTGATTGCTGATAAGGAAATGATATTTCCCCTCTAACAATGGGTTTCAGACATGACCTAATTCCGAAGCAGCTTGTCCATGGTGTGCAGTATTTTGCTCTTTGCTTTAAAAGCAATGGTCTACCAGGAATATATCTCCCGAGTGGCGCAGCAGTCTAAGGCACTGCATCTCAGTGCTTGAGGCGTCACTACAGACACCCTGATTTGATTCCAGGTTGTATCACTACTGGCTGTGATTGGGAGTCCCATAGGGCGTCGCACAATTGGCCCAGTGTCATCCAGGTTTGGCCGGTGTAGGTCGTCATTTAAAAAAAGAATTTGTTCATAACTGACTTGCCTAGTTAAATAAAGGTTAAATATAAAAAATACAAAATATGCCACAATCTCACTAGTTGACAGAAATTGTGCTAATGATTCATTCTTCTGTTGCGGACCAAAAAACTCCAAGCAGTATTGTGGAAAAGTAGCTATGCCCTTAACCTGAAATAACCTCAATAAAACTGCACAACATTTAGGCTGAAAATGTGAAATATTAAATATTAATACGGGATAAGGGTGACGGAAGGCATCCCCTGACCATGAAATTGTGTGAGGAGGAGAATATAGACACTTCCTAGAAAATACAAACTGAAAAGTTCAGGTTAGTTTTTGGATCATTGAGGAACTTTTCGAATGTTGACAATTCTGTTAAAGGGATAGTTCACAGAAATGACTAAATTACGTGTTGGTTTCCTTACCCTGTAAGCAGTGCAGTGCATGGATTGCTGTCATAGCATGGATTGCTGTCATAGCATGGATTGCTGTCATAGCATGGATTGCTGTCATAGCATGGATTGCTGTCATAGCATGGATTGCTGTCATAGCATGGATTGCTGTCATAGCTTGGATTGCTGTCATAGCTTGTCCATATACTGCTTACAGGGTAAGGACACCAATATGTCATTTAGTAATTTGGGTGAACTATAGCAATATCCCAAAATCCTATTATTTGGGATAATTAATCAAACCGTTATTTGGATAATGAAACTTTTCTTTCCACTTGTAAAGTATTGACTGCCTGGCAGTTATACTGGTCCAAGCTGTAAACAGGTTTTACAACTGACTGGAATCCCTGGAATGTTTGTGTTGTTTTCCTGTGCTGGACGTTAGTATGGGTGGCACCACATGCGGACCAAGTTCCCTGTCTCTCAATAAACTGCCTTCAATTCACCTTAAAACAACACTCTGACTACATCCCAAATGGCCCATAGGGCTCTGGTTAAAACTAATGCACTACATAGGGAATATGTTGCCAATTGGAAAACACCACAGTGAAACATTTCTGTCCCTCTGCCTCCACAGAATTAACACCCATGAGAATACTTTGCTCTCATTGTTAATATGGGCTGATCTTTCTACCTTGAGTGTAATTGTATTCTGTCATCCTGCCTCTTCAAACCGTGTAGCGCAAAAGAGAGACAAATGTCTCCGAGCCTCGCTGAGAGGAAGTGAGGAGAATTATCCAGAGCTTGACAGACAGCACAAAGTCTTATCTATATACCATGCACTCTCAGTACATCTTCATATAGTGCAAGTATAGAGATAGACAGCTACACCTTTACTCAGAGCTAGATAGCACAATGGTTATCTCATCCAGCACAGCATTGTTACACTCTACGACATGGATGTGAGTATCCTGCACCAACACTGAGAGAGGTATGGGGGGGTGTATGTGTGAGGCATATGACAATGAGCATCATAATCAACTACTACACTCCACGTAGATGAATTTGAAACATAGATATATGATCGATAATCTCTGCCATTTTGCAGAGAGATGAAAACGTCCATGAAAGTGAATGTGTTCTCAGACCAGGGGTACATTCCCAGCAGATTGGAAAGGGACTGTAGGGCCCACAGGCAAGAGGAGCCGTAAATCTCCAGTTTCCATTAAAGGGGAGGGACATGCGCTGATACACTCTTTTCAGTCACAAAGGACCCATGGCTGTGATCTGCTGAGGAGGGAAAGTGTTATGTCCCATCTGGGCTACATTTAGCCAACATCTGCTGGCTGTCCACAGCGCTTCCCCCTCCCTACCCTAACCACAGGTCTGGAATACCATTAGCTACCCGCTCCTTCCTCAATAATACACAATAACCTCTCTCTCTCTCTCTCTCTCTCTCTCTCTCTCTCTCTCTCTCTCTCTCTCTCTCTCTCTCTCTCTCTCTCTCTCTCTCTCTCTCTCTCTCTCTCTCTCTCTCTCTCTCTCTCTCTCTCTCTCTCTCTCTCTCTCTCTCTCTCTCTCTCTCTCTCTCTCTCTCTCTCTCTCTCTGCAATTGGTAACCCCCCTCCCCCTTATGTTGATGATTGGTCGCCTGACCTTTGATACTGAGCCAGTATTATTTTATCTATGTTATTACCATCTGTAATTAGGCATGTTTGCTATGTTGACCAATGGTTGCTCCTTTTTCCCAGCTCCTTTTTCCTCTACTAAATAATCTGTTATACCAGTGGTGTGGTTCACACTGGGCTACCGCTCCCCTTTTTACAATGGCTACCTCTCCCCTTTTTACAATGGCTACCTCTCCCCTTTTTAAAATGGCTACCTCTCCCCTTTTTACAATGGCTACCTCTCTACAATGGCTACCTCTCCCTTTTTTACAATGGCTACCTCTCCCCTTTTTACAATGGCTACCTCTCTACAATGGCTACCTCTCCCCTTTTTACAATGGCTACCTCTCTACAATGGTACTAGGAGATTATTCAAGGTCTGTATATTTTTCTATTAATGCTTCTACCGGTTTTATGTGTGAACAATTAGAACAACAGGGAAGCTTCTGCTGGTTTTATGTGTGAACAATTAGAACAACAGGGAAGCTTCTGATGGTTTTATGTGTGAACAATTAGAACAACAGGGAAGCTTGTGCAGCCATTCTCTGAAACCACAAAGGCCTTCCTTGAGGCCAGAATTAAGTCTGATGTTCTCACCTCTATTCCAATGAAACAACTAGAAGAATGAGCCCTGCGGTATGCTGGGAATTATAGGCCTGTTTACATGTAAATATGTTGCTGACCGCGTCTTCTGTGGGATTTATTTACTCTTTCTATTTTTACCATGTCTAATTTGTAAAAGGATTAAAACACGCCTCGCTCAGTCGCACTTACAATATGTTTACAAAGATGCTGTAAAGACATGCTAGTGCCACCATATAATTACAGCATTCTTGATGCTTTTGATAGCACAGTGCCAATGCTTCAGGCTGGAAACATAAACCTGCTCTTTTCCTTAGAGGACATTCATCCTATCTACAATGGTTATCAGCAACACCATGTCTGCATCCCAAATGGCAGCCTATTCCCTAATAGTGCACTATTTTTGACTGGAATCCTGTTGGCCTTGTAATGCACTAATAGGGAATAGGGTGCCATTTGGGACATGTTCATAAACATGCTTTTTCCTTCGAGAACATTCCTCCTATCTGAGATTATCACCTCATCTGTGGCAGTGGAAGTGGGTGTGTGTGTGTGGGTGCGTGTGTGTGCGTGCACATGTGTGTGAGAGAGACTGTGGTGTAATGTGATGTGTCAGTGGAACTGTAGCGGTGGGGTGACATGTAAGGCAGCTTCTCTCTGATTAACATCACCTGGCTGTCCTGTGTGGCTAGATTAGATGGCAGTGGGATGCTGGGGCACTAACAAGGGGAGGGACACTCACACTTCATTAACAGGTAGCCTACTCTCTCTCTCTCTCTCTCTCTCTCTCTCTCTCTCTCTGTCTCTCTGTCTCTCTCTCTGTGATGACACCACACCGACTAACAGATGGAGTGGCAGTAAACAACGGAGAGGAACCAGAGTCTACGCCAGGGGACCAGATAGTACTACTAAAGAAAAAGACAGCCAAATTGCAAATAACTTGAGTGTTGGGCCATCAACATGTGTTGGAGTTGATTCAGTAACCGCTAAAATAACTATCTCACTATAGCTAACCTCACAGCTGTATTACTGTGTCTCTAGTTATGAAGTGGGATATGATGCAGGGTAGGTGTAATTGCAGAAATCAATAATTGTCTACTCGTCAATTGGGGAAATGTGCTGTTGACTGCAGCAGATTTTTACGATTCTCCTCAGCTTTCTTTGTTGTCGCTACCTGCACCTGTAAACCATGAAGACAGGCACAGAATGGTCCAATTGGCATCTAGAGTCTCTAAACCCACTAGGGGGTAATGAAGAGCTGCACTCAATAACCACTCGCTATGTCATTCTCTCTCTCTGTCTCTCTCTGTCTCTGTCTGTCTCTCTCTGTCTCTCTCTGTCTCTGTCTGTCATTCTCTCTCTCTGTCTCTCTCTGTCTCTCTCTGTCTCTCTCTGTCTCTCTCTGTCTCTGTCTCTCTCTCTCTATCTGTCTCTCTCTGTCACTGTCTCTCTCTCTGTCTCTCTCTTTGTCACTCTCTCTGTCTCTCTCTCTCTGTCACTCTCTGTCTTTCTGTCTCTCTCTCTCTCTCTGTCTCTCTTTGTCTCTCTCTCTCTGTCTCTCTCTCTCTCTGTCTCTCTCTCTCTGTCTCTCTCTCTCTGTCTCTCTCTCTGTCACTCTCTGTCTCTCTCTCTCTGTCTCTCTCTCTCTCTGTCTCTCTCTCTCTGTCTCTCTCTCTCTGTCACTCTCTCTCTGTCACTCTCTCTGTCACTTTCTCTCTGTCTCTCTCTCTCTGTAGCTCTCTCTCTGTCTCTCTCTCTGTCTGTCTCTCTCTGTCTCTCTCTGTCTCTCTCTCTGTCTCTCTATGTCTTTCTCTCTCTCTCTGTCTCTCTCTTTCTGTCTCTCTCTGTCTCTCTCTCTGTCTCTCTCTGTCTCTCTCTCTCTCTGTCTCTCTCTCTCTGTCTCTCTCTTTGTCTTTCTCTCTGTCTCTCGCTCTCTCTCTCTCTCTCTCTCTCGCATTACAAAAAACAATGAGTGCCCCCATTCTTAACCAACATTAGATTGTGTTACCTTTCATTGTCTCTTAATTGGAATGAAAGGACGTGAATTGTATTCAGTGTTCTATCTGCTGTCAGGTGTGTTGCCAGGGTCCTTCCACTTGATCATTTATCCTAGGAGGATGCCACAAACTAGTGAAGGTGCTTGCAATACAAAAATGGTGAAGCATTTGTCAAAACACAATCATTGTGTGTGTGAGCGTGCCGCTGCGCTTAGTGTTTACTATTAAAACATTATTGGCATTTTATAGGGCATGATAATGTCACAAGGCAATCACTAGGGAAGATCTTCCAACGTATTACTAGAGGAGAAAACATACGGTAGTTAAGTATCCATACATAAATCTATGTTACATAACACATACTGTATAACCAATTCAGATTTACATTGATTTATTCATTGAAAAAAACACAAATAATTCACCCCTTGAAGACTCAGTCCGAGAGTTACATATACAGTTGAAGTCGGAAGTTTACATACACTTAGGTTGGAGTCATTAAAACTCGTTTTTCAACCACTCCACAAATTTCTTGTTAACAAACTATAGTTTTGGCAAGTCGGTTAGGACGTCTACTTTGTGCATGACACAAGTAATTTTTTCAACAATTGTTTACAGACAGATTATTTCACTTATAATTCACTATAGACTGTGCCTTTAAACAGCTTAGAAAATTCCAGAAAATTACGTCATGGCTTTAGAAGCTTCTGATAGGCTAATTGACATCATTTGAGTCAATTGGAGGTGTACCTGTGGATGTATTTCAAGGCCTACCTTCAAACTCAGTGCCTCTTTGCTTGACATCATGGGAAAATCAAAAGAAATCAGCCAAGACCTACGAAAAAAATGGCAAACCTCCACAAGTCTGGTTCATCCTTGGGAGCAATTTCCAAACGCCTGAAGGTACCACGTTCATCTGTACAAACAAGAGTACGCAAGTATAAATACCATGACACCACGCAGCCGTCATACCAGTCAGGAAGGAGACACGTTCTGTCTCCTAGAGATGAACGTACTTTGGTGCGAAAAGTGCAAATCAATCCCAGAACAACAGCAAAGGACCTTGTGAAGATGCTGGAGCAAGGAAGAAGCCACTGTTCCAAAACCGCCATAAAAAAGCCAGACTATGGGTTGCAACTACACATGGGGACAAGATTATACTTTTTGAAGAAATGTCCTCTGGTCTGATGAAACAAAAATGGAACTGTTTGGCCATAATGACCATCGTTATGTTTGGAGGAAACAGGGGGAGGCTTACAAGCCGAAGAACACCATCCCAACCGTGAAGCACGGGGGTGGCAGCATCATGTTGTGGGGGTGCTTTGCTGCAGTAGGGACTGGTGCACTTCACAAAATAGATGGCATCATGAGGGAGGAAAATTATGTGGATATATTGAAGCAACATCTCAAGACATCAGTCAGGAAGTTAAAGCTTGGTCGCAAATGGGTCTTCCAAATGGACAATGACCCCAAGCATACATCCAAAGTTGTGGCAAAATGGCTTAAGGACAACAAAGTCAAGCTATTGGAGTGGCCATCACAAATCCCTGACCTCAATCCTATAGAAAATGTGTGGCCAGAACTGAAAAAGCATGTGCCAGCAAGGAGGCCTACAAACCTGACTCAGTTACACCAGCTCTGTCAGGAGGAATGGGCCAAAATTCTTGTGGAAGCCTACATGAAATGTTAAACAACTTAAAGGCAATGCTACCAAATACTAATTAAGTGTATGTAAACTTCTGACCCACTGGGAATGTGATTAAATAAAAGCTGAAATTAATCATTCTCTCTCCTATTATTCTGACATTTAACATTCTTAAAACAAAGTGGTGATCCTAACTGACCTAAAACAGGGAATTTTTACTAGGATTAAATGTCAGTAATTGTGAAAAACTGAGTTTAAACTTCCTGTTGAATTTGCAGACGTGTTGCTGTGCGTTTTGTTGCTGTGCGTTTTGCTGCCAACTTTACTTTGCTAGCTGACAACTTTACGTTTTGTTTTTTTCTTTTTAATTACCGTTTATATTTTTAGTTTTTCCCTCGCAACTTTTTTCCTCATTCAACTTTTCACTCCGGACGCTTTATCTGGACATGGTTCGTCAGCACCTTCAACAGCCGAAGCTAAGTAGTAACATTAACATGATGTCTTCTAATTGCAGTCGCTGTACTCATAATATACAGGAGAACGATCGCCTTACGGCGAGGATAGCTGTGCTGCAAGCCCAGCTTCAGACGCAATCGTTAGGCAAGGGTAATTTCAGTGTAGGAAAGGAAGAAACAGCGTCTGTGCCACCAGTAAGTACAGATAGTAACGTTAGTATAAATCCCCCCGCACAGTCCCCGCAGCCGGACAACTTTCTCATGGCTTCTGGAGGGAAATGCTGTAGGAAACCCTAGTCATTGGCGACTCCATTACCCGCAGTATTAGACTTAAAACGAATCACCCAGCGATCATACACTGTTTACCAGGGGGCAGGGCTACCGACGTTAAGGCTAATCTAAAGATGGTGCTGGCTAAAGCTAAATCTGGCGAGTGTAGAGAGTATAGAGATATTGTTATCCACGTCGGCACCAACGATGTTAGGATGAAACAGTCAGAGGTCACCAAGTGCAACATAGCTTCAGCGTGTAAATCAGCTAGAAAGATGTGTCGGCATCGAGTAATTGTCTCTGGCCCCCTCCCAGTTAGGGGGAGTGACGAGCTCTACAGCAGAGTCTCAGCACTCAATCGCTGGTTGAAAACTGTTTTCTGCCCCTCCCAAAAGATAGAATTTGTAGATAATTGGCCCTCTTTCTGGGACTCACCCACAAACAGGACCAAGCCTGACCTGCTGAGGAGTGACGGACTCCATCCTAGCTGGAGGGGTGCTCTCATCTTATCTACCAACATAGATAGGGCTCTAACTCCTCTAGCCCCACAATGAAATAGGGTGCAGGCCAGGCAGCAGGCTGTTAGCCAACCTGCCAGCTTAGTGGAGTCTGCCAATAGCACAGTCAGTGTAGTCAGCTCAGCCATACCCATTGAGACTGTGTCTGTGCCTCGACCTAGGTTGGGCAAAACTAAACATGGCGGTGTTCGCCTTAGCAATCTTATTAGGATAAAGACCTCCTCCATTCCTGCCATTATTGAAAGAGATCGTGATACCTCACATCTCAAAATAGGGTTACTTAATGTTAGATGTACAGATGCAAATCAACTGTACATTTCGGTGTTCCTCAAGGTTCCGTTTTAGGACCACTATTGTTTTCACTATATATTTTACCTCTTGGGGATGTTATTCGAAAACATAATGTTAACTTTCACTGCTATGCGGATGACACACAGCTGTACATTTCAATGAAACATGGTGAAGCCCCAAAATTGCCCTCGCTAGAAGCCTGTGTTTCAGACATAAGGAAGTGGATGGCTGAAAACTTTCTACTTTTAAACTCGGACAAAACAGAGATGCTTGTTCTAGGTCCCAAGAAACAAAGAGATCTTCTGTTAAATCTGACAATTCATCTTGATGGTTGTAAAGTCGTCTCAAATAAAACTGTGAAGGACCTCGGCGTTACTCTTGACCCTGATCTCTCTTTTGACGAACATATCAAGACTGTTTCAAGGACAGCTTTTTTCCATCTACGTAACATTGCAAAAATCAGAAATGTTCTGTCCAAAAATGATGCAGAAAAATTAATCCATGCATTTGTTACTTCTAGGTTAGACTACTGCAATGCTCTACTTTCCGGCTACCCGGATAAAGCACTAAATAAACTTCAGTTAGTGCTAAATACGGCTGCTAGAATCCTGACTAGAACCAAGAAATTTGATCATATTACTCCAGTGCTAGCTTCCCTACACTGGCTTCCTGTTAAGGCAAGGGCTGATTTCAAGGTTTTACTGTTAACCTATAAAGCGTTACATGGGCTTGCTCCTACCTATCTTTCCGAGTTGGTCCTGCCGTACATACCAATACGTACGCTACGGTCACAAGACGCAGGCCTCCTAATTGTCCCTAGAATTTCTAAGCAAACAGCGGGAGGCAGGGCTTTCTCCTATAGATCTCCATTTTTATGGAACAGTCTGCCTACCCATGTGAGAGACGCAGACTCGGTCTCAACCTTTAAGTCTTTACTGAAGACTTATCTCTTCAGTAGGTCATATGATTGAGTGTAGTCTGGCCCAGGAGTGTGAAGGTGAACGGAAAGGCTCTGGAGCAACGAACCGCCCTTGCTGTCTCTGCCTGGCCGGTTCCCCTCTCTCCACTGGGATTCTCTGCCTCTAACCCTGTTACAGGGGCTGAGTCACTGGCTTACTGGTGCTCTTTCATGCCGTCCCTAGGAGGGGTGCGTCACTTGAGTGGGTTGAGTTACTGACGTGATCTTCCTGTCTGGGTTGGCGCCCCCCCTTGGTTTGTGCTGTGGTGGAGATCTTTGTGGGCTATACTCGGCCTTGTCTCAGGATTGTAAGTTGGTGGTTGAAGATATCCCTCTAGTGGTGCGGGGGCTGTGCTTTGGCAAAGTGGGTGGGGTTATATCCTTCCTGTTTGGCCCTGTCCGGGGGTATCTTCGGATGGGGCCACAGTGTCTCCTGACCGCTCCTGTCTCAGCCTCCAGTATTTATGCTGCAGTAGTTTGTGTCGGGGGGCTAGGGTCAGTTGGTTATACCTGGAGTACTTCTCCTGTCTTATCCAGTGTCCTGTGTGAATTTAAGTATGCTCTCTCTAATTCTCTCGTTCTCTCTTTCTTTCTCTCTCTCTGAGAACCTGAGCCCTAGGACCATACGTCAGGACTACCGGGCATGATGCCTCCTTGCTGTCCCCAGTCCGCCTGGCCTTGCTGCTATTCCAGTTTCAACTGTTCTGCCTGCGGTTACGGAACCCCTACCTGTCCCAGACCTGCTGTTTTCAACTCTTAATGATCGGCTATGAAAAGCCAACTGAGATTTATTCCTGATTATTATTTGACCATGCTTGTCATTTATGAACATTTTGAAAATCTTGGCTCTCTCTAATTTTCTCCTTCTCTCTTTCTTTCTCTCGGAGGACCTGAGCCCTAGGACCATACATCGGGACTACCGGGCGTGGTGACTCCTTGCTGTCCCCAGTCCGCCTGGCCTTGCTGCTATTCCAGTTTCAACTGTTCTGCCTGTGGTTATGGAACCGCCACCTGTCCCAGACCTGTTGTTTTTCAACTCTTAATGATCGGCTATGAAAAGCCAACTGAAAATTATTCATGATTATTATTTGACCATGCTTGTCACTTATGAACATTTTTGAACATCTTGGCATAGTTCTGTTATAATCTCCACCCGGCACAGCCAGAAGAGGACTGGCCACCCCTCATAGCCTGGTTCCTCTCTAGGTTTCTTCCTAGGTTTTGGCCTTTCTAGGGAGTTTTTCCTAGCCACCGTGCTTCTACACCTGCATTGCTAGCTGTTTGGGGTTTTAGGCTGGGTTTCTGTACAGCACTTCGAGATATTAGCTGATGTACGAAGGGCTATATAAAATAAACTTGATTGATTGACTTGATTTAAATGTATTTGGCTAAGGTGTATGTAAACTTCCGACTTCAACTGTAGGTATTTGTCTCTTAGTAGGCTCTCTCATGTATTTTCTTGCCGTGACCCATCGACATTTGCCTCTTTATCGATATTTATATAATCTTATAAATTGATTAAATTATGTTATTGAAATGCATAGTTGACTATGGCTGCATCGATCAGACATTCATGGAACTATTCTGACAGATTAATTCATAGGGGAACAGACCAGTATGCTGAGTTGAACAATTCTGAACATCTGTGCTCTTACAACTGAGCTGCATGGGCTGGGATGAACTGGGATTGACTAGGATGGACTGGGATGGACTGGGATGAACTGGGATGGACTGGGATGGACTGGGATGGACTGGGATGGACTGGGATAGACAGTAGAGTGGACTGGGATGGACTGGGATGGACTGGGATGGGCTAGGATGGACTGGGATGGGCTGGGATGGACTGGGATGGACTGGGATGGGCTGCGATGGGCTAGGATGGACTGGGATGGGCTGGGATGGACTGGGATGGACTGGGATGGACTGGGATAGGCTGGGATGGACTGGGATGGACTGGGATGGACTGGGATGGACTGGTATGGGCTGTGATGGGCTGGGATGGACTGGGATGGGCTGGGATGGACTGGAATAGGCTGGGATGGAATGGGATGGGCTGGGATGGACTGGGATAGGCTGGGATGGACTGTGATGGGCTGGGATGGGTCAGGCGATGTGCATTAGTCTCACGTACACTCCATACACTTCAGAGAGGCAGGGTTACATTAATTCAGACACTAGCGTTGTGTGCTAGACTGTCAAGCTCAAACACAGCGAACGAGATGATGCAGCCACTAAACACTATTGCTTCTACTATACTGTTATGTGATTGTGTGATGAGACAGGGAACATGGTGGGACAGACACGGAATAGAAACCATATGGATTCATAAAGAATGATGGAGTTAAGTGGAGCCTCTCTCTCTTCATCACCAAAGCCCTTTCCATTGAATGGCTCTTTAAAGTGCTTTCCATTACAAACTTTAAATTAAACAACGATGAGGGTTGGATCTTATTATCGTGTCAGACAAAGTTAAATATTAATGTAGTTACCAATGTACCAGAATGTTCCAAATGGTTTCATGTTAGATTACATAGACAAGACTTACTAGGCCCATAATGGCTACAATATGTATCTAATTTCTAAAAGAAACCCATAGCCTTTAGTTTGTGTGTGTGTGTGTGTGTGTGTGTGTGTGTGTGTGTGTGTGTGTGTGTGTGTGTGTGTGTGTGTTTGTGTCTGTGTGTGTGTGTGTGTGTGTGTGTGTGTGTGTGTGTGTGTGTGTGTGTGTGTGTGTGTGTGTGTGTGTGTGTGTGTGTGTGTGTGTGTGAGTGTGTGCGAGTGTCTGTGGGTGTGCGTGTGTTTACGTGTGTGGTTGGGTGTGTGTGTGTGTGTTTGGCGTTGGGTGTTTGGTTGGGAAGTTTCCCCCTCCCCATGGCAGCTTTCTGTGTTTTATTAGATAACACACATAAAACAAAGTACCACATTACAAGCCTCTAATTATTCATTTGATGGAACGAGCACTTGTGGTTTACAGGCCAAACACAAATAAAATGGAGGGCAGAAAATGTTCCACATAACATCAGCCACAAGTGCAAACATTACATCCATCATGGCCTGTTGGTTGGTCAGTATAACTAATGCTCACTGGCGCAGACCAAATGGGCTCGTCTGTATAGTCACATCAGTATTAACACTGTGACCTTCCACTAAAGATGCACACCTCCGATGCCAAACAACACACAGTGTTACACAAACAAACACTCACACACACGCACACACACACACGCACAGACACACACATCCACAGCCACACACATCCACAGCCACACACACACACACACACACACACACACACACACACACACACACACACACACACACACACACACACACACACACACACACACACACACACACACACACACACACACACACACACAGAAACACTCACTCATCTCACTCTCAATCCATTAGAGTGAGGCTGTTGTAGCCCCCCCTGCCTCCTGCATTCCTTCTACTCTCCCGTCACTACTCAATCTGCTCAGGCATCGTTTGAGCTGGCGGACAATGATATGGTCTCGGTTGTCTCAGTTGACGAATGCCACTGGACTCCCAATCTGACGTACACCAAACTAACTCCTTGCAGACGTAGGGACTGTCAATCAATGGGTTAGTCTAACACTTGATCAAAAGATCCATGACTAGTAGTGGTATTGTCTCAGATATATCAGATCTTGGAGTATCGTAAGCTAGTCAGAAAAATACATTTGGGGAAGGTCCTCAAATCACAAGTTTGCGTAGGCAGGGCTTAAAATAGCCTTTGATTGTGCTCCTTCTTATCTAGGGCAGCAAGCGGATACGGCAGTGATGTTACCGGTGACGCTCTTTCCATTTTCAGACTCGTCCACTCTGTCCAAACCGATGCTGCAACTTGTACACGCGTGTTAGGCTGGAGCATTGATACATTGCCGGAAGCAACCCGTCTGTCCAGAGAGACTAGTAGTGGTAAATCAACTTGATGTACCTAGCGCCTCTCACTCACCTAAAATGAGTCCTGCCACGGCCCGCTGCATCGGACGCCAACCTAATTGGCAGTGCATTAACAAGTATTTGCCTTTCGGCAATTTGACTTAACCCTTGTGTAGTCTTAACATTCTGTATAATCCCCTTGTCCTAAGGGTCAAAAATGACCCGCCTTCACTAAACCCCTAAAATAAAGCAGCTTGATTGAATTTTAAACCCCAAATCTATTTTGCATGAAGAAGCAACCTGTCATTCATCACAAACTTTGTGAATATCTGGGTTTTCCCTCTTCACAATGCAGAAAGACTGCATTTAATCAGTGGACACCACTCATTTTTATTACAACACACCTGTCATAATTGTTTTCTTTACTAAAGTAGAGGTTTATTATTATTATTGTTAAAGGTACTGCATAGGTGCAAACATGCTTTGTTTTAGCAAGCGATAGCACTTGTATGGCCTAAGGAAGTAGCAGAAATGTACAGAAAGTAGTTTTTAATGCATTTTATTGAAGGGAAACAATAACCGTTTTTTGGCAACATAGTGATATATTCTTATATACTGTACAAATTTTTAACCATTGCCTCCACCCACAAGGTGTATAAACAACAACAATAAATAAGAATAAAATAAGATAATAAATACAAAACAAAAACATGGAGAACATAAATCAATCAACTGTAATTAGCACATGTAGGACAGTATGCAAGTGTGTGTGCATGGACTTTGCAGATGTATTTCTCACATGTGCAGCACATAGTATTTGTTTTACAGTTCTTCTTTGGGGGGCAGAATTGGTATCTCCTCCTCTTGCCTGCCCCAGCTGCAGCCTCAGGTGGATTAGGACAAGATTCAGCCCCCTGAACAGCTTTCACAAGCGCTGCAGGCTGCTGTGCGGGGGGAGGCTCCCTTCTTTGGATGTGTGGGATTACAAGTGCCTTTCCCAGCTGCTCCAGGAACACCCTCCTCTTGTTCCGCTTATCTCGGAAACCATGTAAGGTTGATCTTCTTCCATATCACAAAGGCATTGTATGAGGACACATCAATGATGTTATGGAAGATGACCAGGGGCCAGCGGGCAGTCATCCTCCTGCAGCTGTAAGTTCCAATCACATTGTCCATCTGAAAAAATCAGATCTACGACCTGTTGGGCACAGAAACGTGCACTCATGGCTTCAGCAAAGAGAGAAGTGGGGGGACTGTCATCTACAGCACCTTTATAGCCTCTTACTGCATTCCCCATCACTAAACAATGCTTTCAAGACATTTTTATTTTGCTTGAAATGTTGTTTATTTTGTCTAAAATGTTGTTTATTTTATCTGTGAACTTGAGTCATGTGTGGGGTCATGGAGGGGAGATGCTGCACATGCACAATAAAGTTTTAGTTTTGTCTGAGTTCAATCAGTAGCACACATAATCTACATTTCTCATTGTGTGTGTGTGTGTGTGCCTTTGTGTGTGTGTGCCTTTGTGGTTTTCGTGGTTTGTAAATGATTTTATAACTGCCGGGTCAAAAATGACCCTAAGGCAGTCTTTGTACCCTGGTGGTGTACAGCTTTCATGGAAATATGAACATAGGCGATGTTTCACTTTTTCTAATGTTGGGGTCACTATAGGAAAAGTCATCAAATTTTATTTAGGGGGGTTTCTCTGCTGTTAAACATAGTAGCGGATAATTTTAGACCCTCTAGACAACACAAGGATTAAGTCTTCCTATAACCTCTGGTGATATTGATAAAGACCAAAAGGATTCATTCTAGAGCAAAGGGATACTCAAGGCACATCAGCAATTGTAGTCATGGCGGAGGCTGTTTGTTGCTCCAGGCAGCAACGACAGTACGCTACACTAGACAGAGTCAAGGACCACTACTGGTGGTGCTGCTCAGGGCTCCAGAGCTCCACAGGCAGTGTCTACTACCATGTGTAAGAGAGGGTCCTCATCCACAGACAGTGTCTACTACCATGTGTAAGATAGGATCCTCATCCACAGACAGTGTCTACTACCATGTGTAAGAGAGGATCCTCATCCACAGGCAGTGTCTACTACCATGTGGAGGAGAGGATCCTCATCCACAGACAGTGTCTACTACCATGTGTAAGAGAGGATCCTCATCCACAGGCAGTGTCTACTACCATGTGTAAGATAGGATCCTCATCCACAGACAGTGTCTACTACCATGTGTAAGAGAGGATCCTCATCCACAGGCAGTGTCTACTACCATGTGTAAGAGAGGATCCTCATCCACAGACAGTGTCTCCTACCATGTGTAAGAGAGGATCCTCATCCACAGGCAGTGTCTACTACCATGTGTAAGAGAGGATCCTCATCCACAGGCAGTGTCTACTACCATGTGTAGGAGAGGATCCTCATCCACAAACAGTGTCTACTACCATGTGTAAGAGAGGATCCTCATCCACAGACAGTGTCTACTACCATCTGTAAGAGAGGATCCTCATCCACAGGCAGTGTCTACTACCATGTGTAGGAGAGGATCCTCATCCACAGACAGTGTCTACTACCATGTGTAGGAGAGGATCCTCATCCACAGACAGTGTCTACTACCATGTGGAGGAGAGGGTCCTCATCCACAGACAGTGTCTACTACCATGTGGAGGAGAGGGTCCTCAGCTGAGCTATCTTTCTTTCATCTGTGCCTCCTCCGCTCCCATCCTTTAATTTACTTGCTATTGTTCCTTGGAAATGAGAAAATGCAAATGTTGGAGCGCAGCGGACCTTGCCGTCCCACCATCACACAGATAATATTCCTCATCACTCTGTGCCTGCTAATTGGCATGATTTACTTGTTAATACACTGGAAATTAGAGTGGCGTCCGATCCGGGGGCCCTTAACAGGACTCATTTGAGGTGAGCGAGAGGCGCGGCCATGCTGGGGCTGAGTGGGCTACAAGCTATTGCCATGAGGCAGGCACATCAGGAAGGCACATACACACATCACACGCACGCACACAAGTCCCTCCCAGAATGCTGCCAGATATTCACAGGCTAATGCCAGAACTTATCAGACAAATCAACAATGCATCACACAGACATGAGATCAGTACATTATGGTCCCGGTCTGTTTTTTTCATTGAGAGGGAGATTATTACATTTTTTAATGTTTTATTTAACCTTTATTTAACTAGGAAAGTCAGTTAAGAACAAAGTCTTATTTACAATGAAGGCCTACCTTACATAAGAGCTAGTCTTCTCAGTACATCTGGGCGGCAGGGTAGCCTAGTGGTTAGAGCATTGGACGAGTAACTGAAAGGTTGCAAGATTGAATCCCCGAGCTGAGGTACAAATCTGTCATTCTACCCATGAACAAGGCTAACTGCCACTGTTTCTAGGCTGTCATTGAACATAAGAACTTGTTCATAACTGAGAACAAGAGATTGTTCATGTATATACACATGTTAAATGTGTTGATATCTGGCTCATCAGTGGACAGCTAAAATATCACAATGGTTGATTTGTTTATTTTCTTGACTTTTGATACATGATCATAGATGTAAGATTTAACATGAGGGTTTGAATACTTGTAAAAAAGGTCCTTTGTGCAATGAGGTCACTGCAATGCATAATCTGAAGGCCAGTGATGCATGGACGCAAGCGTTTAATTTCCATTGGTTTGATTTCATATCAAAGCTTACTAGATAAAACACTCCCCTAATCTCCAAATGCACATCTGTTTTTTCTAGAATATGTCCTGCCACAAAGAGGCATGTAATGATAAATGCTGAGACACAGGAATGCCTTGAGACCATGTTATTTCTCTTGTAGAAACATCCATCTACAGTAAATTAAATATCCCCCTTAAACAGCACAATTATTCAGATGAATTATAACAACCTCTCCATGCCTTTCATAAAGCCAATAGAGAGGCGGTGGCGTGTATTCATGGATGCCAAGTAAGCCAGGCTTCCCAAAACATGTCCCCCCAAAAAATGATGTTTCTTTCATTTATCTGTGTTTCATAATTGTCCTTCAATACGCAAGAGGCTGAATGTATCTCACAGGAGAAAGTATCCGAGCGAGCTAAACAGCGCCCCTGTGTCTCTCTACATGTAGGCCATTTATCTAAACGCTGTCTGGTCCAAATGAGTATGACATTGTTGCCACCCGTAGAATTGAAGGCAAGAGGAAGCCAGTGAGAATTTGGCCTCCCTTGACAAAAAAGTATGAAATATTAGCCAATCAGTGTTGAGCTAAACTGAGCGAGCTCAACTGTGAATGGTTCTGGCGCACCAAAAAAAAGTGTCAAGGGAAGCCAGCTTGGACTTGGCATCACTCATGTCAAATCTCATTGAGAGCATACGTCATTGACAGAAAAACTTGAATTGTTGCATCTCGTTGTTATCCTCCGGTGGCTAGCTAGCTAGCTAAAATTAGCCCTTTCCTAAATTAGCCATGGATGGAGATAGGGATTTGGACTTGTGGTTTTACTTCATTCTCCATACTGGCCAATGATTATAATGGAGATTCTGATCCAACCATTAATTCACACATTGTTGTTCCCCTGGCCTGAGAGGATGGAAGTTCAATATGTAGCTAGATCTAGAAGGCTAGTGTTAACTAGCTAACATTGCCCATGAATGGAAGTTAGGCTAGCGAGCAAGCATTTTAGCCAGGTAGCCTAGGACAAGAAAAAATGTAAGCGTGTACTGTATGACAGAGTGATGGACTGTTTCGTCCACATCAAACAGTTAGGTTGTCACACCCTGACCTTAGAGAGCCTTTTTATTTTTCTATTTGGTTAGGTCAGGGTGTGATTTGGGTGGGCATTCTAGTTTGTCTGTTTCTTCGTTGGCCGGGTATGGTTCCCAATCAGAGGCAGCTGTCTATCGTTGTCTCTGATTGGGAATCATACTTAGGCAGCCTTTTCCCCACCTGTGTTTGTGGGTAATTATTTATTTTCTGTGTGTGTTTGTGTGCGCAACGGTTGCGTCATGTTCGGTTTCTGTTTACCTATTTTTTTTGTGAAGGTTTCACTTTATTAAAGATGTGGAATTACAAGCTGCGCCTTGGCTCATCTATGACAGGGAGTTTGAAGACAGTGAACGTGACAGAATTACCCACCACAAAAAGACCAAGCAGCGTGCGCCAACTTGGAGGACGAGCTAGACCGGGGAGGAGATTATGGCAGGGGACAAGACCAGGTCACGGAAGCCCGAGAGGCAGCTCCCCCAAAACATTTTTTAGGGGGCACACGGGGAGTATGGTCGGAGTCAGGGTTTAGACCTAAACCAACTCCCCGTACTTACCGTGGGGAGCATGTGACTGGTCAGGCACCGTGTTATGCGGTGATGAGCACTGTGTCTCCAGTGAGCATTCACAGGCCAGTGCGCTCTGTGCCAGTGCCCCGCATTTGCCGGGCGGAGTGGGCATCCAGCCAGGACGGGTTGTGCCAGCTCTACGCTCGAGACCTCCAGTGCGCCTCCACGGCCCAGTGTATCCGGTGCCTGCTCCGCACACCTTGCTTCCAGTGCATCTCCCCAGTCCGGTGAGACCTGTTCCAGCTCCACATGCCAGGCCTCCAGTGTGTCTCCCCAGTCTGGTAAGCCCTGTGGCAGTTCCACGCACCAGGCTGCCAATACGTCTCCTCAGTCCGGTGAGACCTGTTCCGGCTCCACGTACGAAGCTTCCAGTGATGATCCATGGTCCGAAGCCTCCAGTGATGATCCATGGCACGAAGCCTCCAGTGATGATCCATGGCCCGGAGCCTGTAGTGATGATCCATGGCACGAAGCCTCCAGTGATAATCCATGGCCCAGAGCCTCCAGTGATGATCCATGGCACGAAGCCTCCAGTGATGATCCATGGCCCGGAGCCTGTAGTGATAATCCATGGCACAAAGCTTCCAGTGATGATCCATGGCCCGGAGCCTGCAGTGAAAATCCAGGGCATGAAGCCTCCAGCGATGATCCATGGCCCGGAGCCTGTAGCGAAGATCCATGGCACGGAGCTTGCAGCGACGGTCCCCTGTCCGGAGCCTCCAGCGGCGGTCTGCAGTCCGGAGCCTCCAGCGGCGGTCTGCAGTCCAGAGCCTCCGGCGGGGGTTCCCAATCCAGAGCCTCCGGCAACGATCCATGGTCCAGAGTCTTCAGCTACGATCCACGGTCCGGTTCCACGGAAGCAGAGGGATCAGCGTGCAGAGCGGGGGCTACGTCCCGAACCGGAGCCGCCACCGAGGATAGATGCCCACCCGGACCCTCCCCTATAGAGTCAGGTTTTGCGTCCGGAGTCCGCACCTACTGTCACGCCCTGACCTTAGAGAGCCTTTTTATTTCTCTATTTGGTTAGGTCAGGGTGTGATTTGGGTGGGCATTCTAGTTTGTCTGTTTCTTCGTTGGCCGGGTATGGTTCCCAATCAGAGGCAGCTGTCTATCGTTGTCTCTGATTGGGCATCATACTTAGGCAGCCTTTTCCCCACCTGTGTTTGTGGGTAATTATTTATTTTCTGTGTGTGTTTGTGTGCGCCACGGTTGCGTCATGTTCGGTTTCTGTTTACCTGTTTTTTTTGTGAAGGTTTCACTTTATTAAAGATGTGGAATTACAAGCTGCGCCTTGGCTCATCTATGACAGGGAGTTTGAAGACAGTGAACGTGACATAGGTGAGTCGAAATGTTTTTTACTACTTGCACGAACGAGCACGCACACACACAGACACAGACACTGGAACCATGGACAGCCACATCATATTTAGCTTACGTTGATTGGACTAAATTGTTTTTGGTATCTTTTAGTTGTCACTGTACTAGACTAAGCAGAGGTGATTTGATGACGTTGAAATGTTGAAGTTGAAATGGTTCTGGAATAGTGGAGGCAGCTCCTGTTTTCTTAGCGACTTGCGGTAACTCTCCGTGGTTCTAAATCAATAGTTGTTTAGAGGTCCGAAGACATCAGAAACATTAACTTGCTTGACCATGCTGTAGGTCTGTTACTGTACATGCAATATGCTATGTGGACTTCACTGGACAGAGGTTGCTATCCGTTTTTTTGATAAAACAAAGGTGTGGTTGAATTTATTCTGCCACTATGTCTTCTTATTGTCTCTATATTTCACGATCACAAGGCTTATGAACTAAGAGGTTATAGAGCAAACAACACACCATTTTTTGGGGTGGGGGAGGGGAGTGGGGCTTGCCTGATTTTACCAATGCACCACTACTGGATAGAGGGCAATTTGACATGGTTGCCTGTGTGTGTGTGTGTGCGTGTGTGTGTATGTGTGTGTGTGTGTGTGTGTGTGTGTGTGTGTGTGTGTGTGTGTGTGTGTGTGTGTGTGTGTGTGTGTGTGTGTGTGTGTGTGTGTGTGTGTGTGTGTGTGCGTGTGTGTGTGTGCTGGGGCTGCAGGCAGTGTAAGCTGTGCTGTTCTGAGAGATAGCTACAGGTAGGCTGTACCACACACTGGGTTTACAGAAGCTGTACCACACACTGGGCTTACAGAGGCTGTACCACACACTGGGCTTACAGAGGCTGTACCACACACTGGGCTTACAGAGGCTGTACCACACACTGGGCTTACAGAGGCTGTACCCCACACTGGGCTTACAGAGGCTGTACCACACACTGGGCTTACAGAGGCTGTATCACACACTGGGCTTACAGAGGCTGTACCACACACTGGGCTTACAGAGGCTGTACCCCACACTGGGCTTACAGAGGCTGTACCACACACTGGGCTTACAGAGGCTGTACCACACACTGGGCTTACAGAGGCTGTACCACACACTGGGCTTACAGAGGCTGTATCACACACTGGGCTTACAGAGGCTGTACCACACACTGGGCTTACAGAGGCTGTACCCCACACTGGATTTACAGAGGCTGTACCACACACTGGGCTTACAGAGGCTGTACCACACACTGGGCTTACAGAGGCTGTACCACACACTGGGCTTACAGAGGCTGTACCACACACTGGGCTTACAGAGGCTGTATCACACACTGGGTTTACAGAAGCTGTACCACACACTGGGCTTACAGAGGCTGTACCACACACTGGGCTTACAGAGGCTGTACCACACACTGGGCTTACAGAGGCTGTACCCCACACTGGGCTTACAGAGGCTGTACCACACACTGGGCTTACAGAGGCTGTATCACACACTGGGCTTACAGAGGCTGTATCACACACTGGGCTTACAGAGGCTGTATCACACACTGGGCTTACAGAGGCTGTACCACACACTGGGCTTACAGAGGCTGTACCCCACACTGGATTTACAGAGGCTGTACCACACACTGGGCTTACAGAGGCTGTACCACACACTGGGCTTACAGAGGCTGTACCACACACTGGGCTTACAGAGGCTGTACCCCACACTGGATTTACAGAGGCTGTACCACACACTGGGCTTACAGAGGCTGTACCACACACTGGGCTTACAGAGGCTGTACCACACACTGGGCTTACAGAGGCTGTACCCCACACTGGATTTACAGAGGCTGTACCACACACTGGGCTTACAGAGGCTGTACCACACACTGGGCTTACAGAGGCTGTACCACACACTGGGCTTACAGAGGCTGTACCACACACTGGGCTTACAGAGGCTGTACCACACACTGGGCTTACAGAGGCTGTATCACACACTGGGCTTACAGAGGCTGTACCACACACTGGGCTTACAGAGGCTGTACCACACACTGGGCTTACAGAGGCTGTACCACACACTGGGCTTACAGAGGCTGTATCACACACTGGGCTTACAGAGGCTGTACCCCACACTGGATTTACAGAGGCTGTATCACACACTGGGCTTACAGAGGCTGTATCACACACTGGGCTTACAGAGGCTGTATCACACACTGGGCTTACAGAGGCTGTACCCCACACTGGATTTACAGAGGCTGTACCACGTACCACACACTGGGCTTATAGAGTCTGTACCACACACTGGGCTTACAGAGGCTGTATCACACACTGGGCTTACAGAGGCTGTATAACACACTGGGCTTACAGAGGCTGTATAACACACTGGGCTTACAGAGGCTGTATAACACACTGGGCTTACAGAGGCTGTATAACACACTGGGCTTGCAGAGGCTGTATAACACACTGGGTTTACAGAGGCTGTACCCCACACTGGATTTACAGAGGCTGTACTATACCCTGGGCTTACAGAGGCGGCGAGGGAAGGGCTCTATGTAACAGTTCCAGCAAAATTATTTCACCTCCATGTCCCCAACACAGCTACCAGCCAAATAGAGGTCTGATAATTTTTCTTAAAGAACAGGTCTACATGCAGAATTTCTGCACTGGTTAGGCCTTCCTACAGACAACAAATATAAGATTTCAATTACACCAAATGATCTGACAATATTTATTTTTCATACTAAAAAAGTTACATTTTGTTACAGCATGGACTGTATTGTAAACTCAGCAAAAAAAGAACATCCCTTTTTCAGGACCCTGTCTTTCAAAGATAATTTGTAAAAATCCAAATAACTTCACAGATCTTCATTGTAAAGGGTTTAAACACTGTTTCCCATGCTTGTTCAATGAACCATAAACAATTAATGAACATGCACCTGTGGAACGGTTGTTAAGACACTAACAGCTTACAGACGGTAAGCAATTAAGGTGACAGTTATTAAAACTTAGGACACTAAAGAGGCCTTTCTACTGACTCTGAAAAACACCAAAAGAAATATGCCCAGGGTCCCTGCTCATCTGCGTGAACGTGCCTTAGGCATGCTGCAAGGAGGCATGAGGACTGCAGATGTGGCCAGGGCAATAAATTGCAATGTCCGCACTGTGAGATGCCTAAGACAGCACTACAGGGAGACAGGACGGACAGCTAATTGTCCTCGCAGTGGCAGACCATGTGTAACAACACCTGCACAGGATCGGTACATCCGAACATCACACCTGCGGGACAGGTACAGGATGGCAACAACAACTGCCCGAGTTACACCAGGAACGCACAATCCCTCCATCAGTGCTCAAGCTGTCTGCAATAGGCTGAGAGAGGCTGGACTGAGGGCTTGTAGGCCTGTTATAAGGCAGGTCCTCACCAGACATCACCAGCAACAACGTCGCCTATGGGTACAAACCCACTGTCGCTGGACCAGACAGGACTGGCAAAAAGTGCTCTTCACTGACGTGTCGCGGTTTTGTCTCACCAAGGGTGATGATCGGATTTGCATTTATCGTCGAAGGAATGAGTGTTACACCGAGGCCTGTACTCTGGAGTGGGATCGATTTGGAGGTGGAGGGTCCGTCATGGTCTGGGGCGGTGTGTCACAGCCTCATCGGACTGAGCTTGTTGTCATTGCAGGCAACCTCAACGCTGTGCGTTACAGGGAAGACATCCCCCTCCCTCATGTGGTACCCTTCTCGCAGGCTCATCCTGACATGACTCTCCAGCATGATAATGCCACCAGCCATACTGCTCGTTCTGTGCGTGATTTCCTGCAAGACAGGAATGTCAGTGTTCTGCCATGGCCAGCGAAGAGCCCGGATCTCAATACCATTCAGCACGTCTGGGACCTGTTGGATTGGAGGGTGAGGGCTAGGACCATTCCCCACAGAAATGTCCGGGAACTTGCAGGTGCCTTGGTTGAAGAGTGGGGTAACATCTCACAGCAATAACTAGTAAATCTGGTGCAGTCCATGAGGAGGAGATGCACTGCAGTAATTAATGCAGCTGGTGGCCACACCAGATACTGACTGTTACTTTTGATTTTGACCCCCCCCCCCTTTGTTCAGGGACACATTTTTCCAATTCTGTTAGTCACATGTCTGTGGAACTTGTTCAGTTTATGTCTCAGTTGTTGAATCTTGTTATGTTCATACAAATATTTACACATGTTAAGTTTGCTGAAAATAAACGCAGTTTAATGTGAATGTTTCTTTTTTTGCTGAGTTTATGATGTTTATGATTGTCACATCTTGGAAGAAAGGGTATTTGTCACGATCGTCGTAATGAGGCAGAGTGGACCAAGGCGCAGCGTGATAGAAAGACGTCTTCTTTTATTATGAAGACGAAACAAACGAACAAAAACAACAAACCGTGAAGCTATATCAACAAAATAGTGCTGACACTAAACACTACACATAGACAATTACCCACAATAGCCTAATGCCTATGGCTGCCTTAAATATGGCTCCCAATCAGAGACAATGAATGACAGCTGTCTCTGATTGAGAACCATTCAGGCAACCATAGACTTACCTAGACACCTACACTCAACACAAACCCATACACTCTACCAAAACCCCCTATACCATACAACCACCCAAGACGAGACAAATACACACAAACATCCCCCCTGTCACACCCTGACCTAACCAAAATATTACAGAAAACAAAGATAACTAAGGCCAGGGCGTGACAGTATTGTGCAAGGTTATTTCAAGCAAACGTCCCATACAGATGTAGGATCTTAATTTCAGCCAGTTTTCTAGAGCAGAAAATAATCCTGTAGCAACAGGAAATGTGAATTATCATGTTGATTTTAATTAATGGATATTTTTATAGGGGATTGATACATTTTTCGTAAGGGAAAATCAAGTCGGAAATTTCAAAGTTGAAATTATACACTTCATAAGCATTTTTAAACCTCAAATACACTACATGTTTTTAATATCCTGCATTGCAGAAAAGTTTTCCTGCAACAGGGTGATCAGATCCCACATCTGTAGATATCTGATGAGGAATGTGGATAGAATGTATACTCAAACTGAGTACTGTATTCTCACACTTCATATGCTTGTGTGTGTGTGATTATCTGTGAATGTGTTAATGTGTGTGTGTGTGTGTGTGTGTGTGTGTGTGTGTGTGTGTGTGTGTGTGTGTGTGTGTGTGTGTGTGTGTGTGTGTGTGTGTGTGCGTGTGTGTGTGTGTGTGTGTGTGTGTGTGTGTGTGTATTTGTTATGTGTGCATCCGATAGTGAATTCAGAATTTAGGGTGGGGATGTAATAAGGGTAGAATAATCATTCATCTGCGTTTGGAGAGGTATTATAAGAGAGTGGAGTGGTACAGCACTCTGCTCTGCTAATGAGCATGAGGAGGAAGACTTTGCCAGTGGCACAGCAGGGGGTCGGGTTGGGGAAGACCGAGAGCGTAGCGCAGCGGGGGGCGCAGGATAATTAGTTAACATCAGTGGCTGGATCAACAGGGCTCTCCGAGCCACCCAGTGAAGTGAGCACCAGGGAACCTATCATAACGCATGTTAACCACTCCGACTGGAGGGACTACTCTACTACAGTACATCGGCACCCTCAGGACATGGCTAATGTTCATTTACACTAACATTTACTGCAGCTAAAGACGTCCCCAACTGGCTGGCAGTTTAGTCCCTGAGATAACAACATGGCAGCAGACAGTGGAACGTCTGAGTCTTGGGAGGGTTCTAATGGGAGATTATCTGGAATGGATTATTATGATGATGATTACGATTGGGTGTGCATCCCAAAAGGCACCCTATTCCCTATAATAATGCACTACTTGGGAGTGCATCCCAAAAGGCACCCTATTCCCTATAATAATGCACTACTTTTAAATTCAGGCTGTAACACAACAACATTTGTAAAAAGTCAAGGAGTGAGAATACTTTCTGAAGGCACTGTATATAGCGCAACACTTATAGACTAGAGCAGGAAAGCAGTTCCCTCCAACAGTCAAACAAACATAGTGCACTGTAAAGGGAACAGGGTGCCATTTGGGACACAGACTAAGAATGACATCTGGGTCTGACCTCAAACTACAGCCAGGCATATTAATAACCAATGGTGGTATTCTGTGAAGAGGCATGTTCATTCTTTCTACTACATGAGGTAGCCTTGTTGTTTCTAGTTCCAGTTAGCCATATATTCTAGCAGAGTGGAGCCCAGTGCCATTTTGAATGAACAATAGCAATGGTGTACATTTAATTAGCCACTACTGTCATGGCCATCATAGCTTAGACTAGAGCATGCAAAATGACTGACAAACAAACAAAACAAAATGATGGATGCCATATTGTATGTAGAAATTAGACTGAGCCTCCATTGCAAAAATGAAAGAAGTCGCTATTTAGAGCCACACAATGACGGTTATTTCCAGCTCAGACTTAAGAACATTTAGTTCTTCACACAGCAACACAGATGGCTTTACTCATCATGTATGTATTCAGACACTATAGAGTCAGGCTGTACGTGGCAGACAGACACTGTCCTGGTAACATGCTGGAATCCAGTGTTGGGATTAGTTACTTGAAACAGTAATATATTGCATATTACTCGATATATATATAACAAAAGTAACTTTTACTTTGCAATATTACTTTGTGTGGAAAGTAATGCTTTATATTACTAGTTATATATTACTTTGCATTACTTTCATAAAGAAAAAAATTATAATCTCACCATTTGTTTGACTGTAGGAGGGAACTGCTTTCCTGTGCTAGTCTACAAGTGCTACACTTTATGCATTTTGTTGTGTTACAGCCTGCATTTAAAATGTGATAATGTGGCCTACACACAATACCCCATAATGTCAAAGTGGAATTATGTTTTAGGGGCGGTGGGGTTACCACCGTGGCAGGCTGCCCCCAGGCAACCCGAGGAATTGCTCCAGCAGAATGTCCAACGCCCGGTCATGGCGCTCAGCCAACGTTTGGACCCCCTCCACAATTCCCCATGCCTACCAATGGAGGCTCCTTGGGAGGAGATGGTGCTGCGCAGCTGGCCCGAGTCTGCTGGGTCAGTCATGTCCAGTTCGTACTATCAGGTATGAAGGTAAGACCCAGATGCAGACAACGTCGAATTAACAATGGTTTAATAATCCAACAGGGGCAGGCAATAGACAGGTCAAGGCAGGCAGGGGTCAGTAAACCAGAGGTGGGGCGGTACCGGACGGCAGGCAGGCTCAGGGTCAGGGGCAGGCAGAGTGGTCAGGCAGGCGGGTTCAGAGTCAGGACAGGCAAGGATCAAAACCAGGAGGGCGAGATAAAAAAGAGACTGGAGAAGCAGGAGCTGAGACACAAAAACGCTGGTTGACTTGACAAACAAGACGAACTGGCAACAGACAAACAGAGAACACAGGTATAAATACACAGGGGATAATGGGGAAGACGGGTGACACCTGGAGGGGGGTGGAGACAATCACAAAGACAGGTGAAACAGATCAGGGTGTGACAAACTTACCTGTTTTCCGCTGTCCGGTGACACCACAATTGAGCATTTGATTTGCGAATTCATCACATGATCAGTGAAAAGTACTTCCGGGTCACAGAATTTTAGTACATGAAAAGTAGTTCAGGGTCACGGAATATCGGAAATGTTCATAATAAAAGTCCCCCACGTAATAGTATAAAAGTGTCAACAACCTGTATTTTATAATTGTCTAAACATTATGAATGATTCATATTTGTTCGTATTTAAGTGACATTGCATTAAATGTAGGTTTTAAAACTTGTTCCAAGGTCATATAAATGCCCCCAATGCGAATCACTGTATATGGAATACATTTTGGTTTATAGAGCAAAAACTATTCTGGGTTCTGCAGTAAAAGTATTGTAGGGAATACTCAGTAGGGTCTGTAGAATGTATACAGTGCATTCGGAAAGTATTCAGACCCCTTTACTTTTTTGACATTTTGTTACGTTACAGCCTTATTCTAAAATTGATTGAATCGAGAGCATTGGGCCTGTTCCCTCATCAATCTATGCACAATACACCATAATGACAAAGCGAAAACAGGTTAATAGACATTTTTGTAAATGTATAAAAAAAGCTGTAAAATTACATTTACATAAGTATTCAGAGCCTTTGCTAAGAAACTCAAAATTGAGCTCAGGTGCATTCTGTTTCCAATGATCATCCTTGAGATGTTTCTTCAACTTGATTGGTCCACCTGTGGTCAATTCAATTGATTGGACATGATTTGGAAAGGCACACACCTGTCTATGTAAGGTCCCACAGTTGACAGCGCATGTCAGAGCAAAAACTAAGCCATGAGATTGAAGGAATTGTCCGTACAGCTCCGAGACAGGATTGTGTCGAGGCAACGATCTGGGGAAGGGTACCAAAAATGTCTGCAGCATTTGAAGGTCCCCAAGAACACAGTAGCCTCCATCATTCTTAAATGGAAGACGTTTGGAACCACCAAGTCTCTTTCTAGAGCTGGCCGCCAGGCCAAACTGAGCAATCAGGGGAGAAGGGCCTTGGTCAGGGAGGTGACCAAGAACCCAATGGTCACTCTGACAGACCTCTAGAGTTCCTCTGTGGAGATGGGAGAAACTTCCAGAAGGACAACCATCTCTGCAGCACTCCACCAATCAGGCCTTTATGGTAGAGTGGCCAGACAGAAGCCACTTTTGAGAAAAAGGCACATGACAGCACGCTTGGAGTTTGCCAAAAGACACCTAAAGACTCTTAGACCATGAGAAACAAGATTCTCTGGTCTGATGAAACCAAGATTAAACGCTTTGGCCTGAATGCCACATCTGGAGGAAACCTGGTACCATCTCTACGGTGAAGCACGGTGGTGGCAGCATCATGCTGTGTTTTTTTTTCAGTGGCAGGGACTGAGATTTATTTTTTATTTAACCAGGCAAGTCAGTTAAGAACAAATTCTTGTTAACAATGACGGTCAAGGAACAGTGGGTTAACTGCCTTGTTCAGGGCCAGAACGACAGATTTTTACCTTGTCAGCTCGGGGATTCAATCTAGCAGCCTTTCGGTTACAGGCCCAATGCTCTAACCACTAGGCTACCTGCCTCTAACCACTAGGCTACCTGCCTCTAACCACTAGGCTACCTGCCTCTAACCACTAGGCTACCTGCCTCTAACCACTAGGCTCCCTGCAGAGATACTAGTCAGGCTTGAGGGAAAGATGAACATAGTAAGAGATCCTTGATGAAAACCTGCTCCAGAGCGCTCAGGACCACAGACTGGGGCGAAGGTTCACCTTCCAACAGCACAACGACCCTAAGCACATAGCCAAGACAATGCAAGATTGGCTTCGGGACAAGTCTCTGAATGTCCTTCAGTGGTCCAGCCAGAGCCCGGACTTGAACCCGTTTGAACATCTCTGGAAGGACCTGAAAATAGCTGTGCAGCAACGCTCCCCATCCAAACTGACAGCGCATGAGAGGATCTGCAAAGAAGACTAGGAGAAACTCCCCAAATACAGGTGTGCGCTAAAGGATTGTAGCGTCCTACCCAAGAATACTTGAGGCTGTAATCGCTGCCAAAGGTGCTTCAACAAAGTACTGAGTAAAGGGTCTGAGTACTTACGTAAATGTTATATTTCAATAACAACAAAAAAGGATATGTTTGTAAACATTTTAAAAAACCTGGTTTTGCTTTGTCATTATAGGTTATTGTGTGTAGATTGATGAGGGAAAAAAACAATTTAATCAATTTTAGAATAAGGTTGTAACATAACAAAATGTGGAAAAAGTCAAGGGGTCTGAATACTTTCCCGAATGTACTGTATATGGTGTCATTTCATGGGGCTCTGAATAATACACAGTGTCGCTGGCCTTTTACTCCACACATTCCATTGGAGGCTACAATGCGAATCACTGTATATGGAATACATAATCATCACGTGCTATTACTACAGAAAATCCAGTAACCAGTGCAGGGCATCCACACTGAATTAAATGGCAACTACACTCAAAAATCTACCTTTTTTTGTTTTTATAGACCTCAAAAGTCATCCCCTGATGTGGTTTAAGCATTGCAGTGAACACAGAAAATCTAAATGGTGTTGTTTTTCTATTAAAAAAGTGTGGGAAAAAATGGGGGATATCCGAAACCAGGAAAAACAAAACCGAGAAAATGGAATGTGGGAAAAAAACGTAGGCAAAAAATATAAACACATTTTAAAAGGCCTAACCAACGTCTTCTGCTGTGCATGACTGCACTTAGAGTGTGCGTCATCCTGCAGCACAGCATTTTGGGGGAAGTTGAGGTCAGGTCCAATATTGACTATGCACCTAAGAGGGAAAGAGGTTGGGCCATCCTAGTAATATAATATATGACATTTTGCAGATGTTTTTACCCAAAGCGACTTACAGTCATGCGTGAATACATTTTTATGTATTGGTGGTCCCGAGAATCTAACTATCCTGGCGTTGCAGTGCTCTACCAAGATGCATAACAGGGTTAGAAATGCTTTGTGAAAACTTCAATTCAATATGATTTATCTGGCCTTTATTAACATTTACATTTACATTTACGTCATTTAGCAGACGCTCTTATCCAGAGCGACTTACAAATTAAACGGGGCTTATGCCACCCTTTATATTTGACATAGTGTGTTACATTTGACATTGGAGTTTATGTCACACAGTTATGTCACATTTATGAACCCTTTATAAAGCATGACATACAGTTCTAGATCATTTGAAACTCATTTATGTAGTGTGTATGAAGACTTTATGAAGTCTTTATAAACTGCATGTAATTTAAACCGGGAACCCAAAATCTATGGCAAGACTTAAAAATGGCTGTCTAGCAATGATCAACAACTAACTTGACAGAGCTTGAAGATTCCCCGTTGTAATCGCTGCCAAAGGTGATTCTAACATGTATTGACTCAGGAGTGTGAATACTTATGTAAATCAGATATTTCTGTATTTCATTTTCAATAAAAACATATTTTCACTTTGTCATTATGGGTTATTGTGTGTAGATGGGTGAGATATTTATTCCGTTTTAAATTCAGATTGTAAGTCAAGGGGTTTGACTACTTTCTGAAGGCACTGTATGTGTTGCTTAATTAGCCATATATACTGTAAGCCAAACATCTGTACAGATTTCCTATCTTTTCATTCAAAATCTTTCTCTCGAGCCGCCAGTTCTGGTATAGACCACACGTACACTGACCCATAGAGATGTATAGCGGGCACACTTGCCACTAGAAGGGAAAGCCCTCTATGGGCGTTGCAATCACAGAAGCGCTCAATGGCAAAGATTGCACCCTCTATACATTTCTATGTACAGCAGCTGTTATGACATTTCATGACAAGTTGAAATTGGATCATGGAAACACACGCCCAATAGAGATATGATTCTGTTAGTAATGCACGCGTTGTTTGACAAAGTAATAATACAAATATGACCCAATTTGAAAAAGTCATGTGTTGCTTTACTCCGTTACTCATAAAAGTAATCTGATTACTTTTGTAACGCGTTACCCCCAGCACTGCTGGCATCTGGCTACTGCTATTCACTTACCACAGTGAAAGACAATCTCAGGGCTTCAAATAACCGCCTCCCAGTCTAAAAACCTATAAAAGTCAACCACAATCAATGGAGGATTCTTCATGTCATACAAGAGCTGATATAACTTCGTTTTTTTTTAAACTATGAAATAGAAGCTATAAAAGAACAACGGATTTATATAGAGAATTTTATATGGAATTCATAACTTGGCTCATATATAGTATGCGTCGCCACTACCTGTATTCTTCATAGTTTTACATATCGACGATTTTTATTGTATTTTTTACAGGACCTGGACCAGGGAACTTCCTCCTAACACATTAAAGCACATAGTCATATAGCTTGTTTTATCCTTGGCTTCTCTAAGGGTAATGAAATAAAGTGGACTAAGAGCGGATATCTATCAGGGATGAGGGCTATAGTGACTTTATAAGACACTGTGGGATCATTAGACCCTTTAAGGCTGATGGGATATAGTGTTTTTATGAGGTCTCTACCGTAATCCATTAATAGGTCTGACAGACCATTAGAGTTTATTGATGTCCAATGCGTGGGCTCACATGAAAACACCATTATTTGTCATGATCAAAGTTTAACATGGACAGAGAATGATTTAACATCAGCATGAAGCTGCTCTTAACCTTCAAAGACAGTGCGATAAAATACAGGGAGATCTACAATGCTCATGCTCAGTTTGGGGCCCAAAATCTAGTTTAGACATTAAATGAACATGGTTTAGTAAAAGTGTATTATTCCGCAGCAGATGTCAGTGAATGTAGCTAGATAAATAAATGACGGTGCTTGCTTCCAACACACAGAAACAGCACATTTGACAGAGTTCTTCTTTAAGCCCTGAGAAAGTTATTCAATTTCTTGAAGAACTTCAATTTCTTCATTGCTATAATCTCAGATATTAATAAAGAGGGTATCATTCATATTTGTTTAGCTTTTTAATGTGGTTGCTGAGGCAGTACATTTTCACAGCCATGCAGGACTGGAGAAGAATGACTGCATGTGCAAAAATTATGCTGCCCTCTAGGGAAATCAATATGTATTTGTTATTCTCTAAGGACTTTAGAAGGGTTTAGCAACATTAATAATTTCAAAAGAAAATACAAGTGGTAATGTGGCCTTTGATGTGCCTTAACAAATAATTCTGCCAGATAAGCATTTGGAGTTCTGAGGTGTCCATCACAAAATTATAAACAGTCCAGTAAGGACAACATCCATAACATTGTTGAACTTTTTGAGATGATTGTAATAGGTTGGTTCCTACAGGGGATTGCCCCCTTTGGAGGGACAGAAGTTCCAGGTCATCAAGTCAAGGTGAAAACAAACCAACAACATGTCCCCACTTCTCTTCCTCCTCTCCTCCTTTCTTCCTCATCATCTCCTCCTCTCTTCCTCCGCCTCTCTTCTTCCTCCTCTCTTCCTCCTCTCTTCCTCCTCTCCTCCTCTCATCCTCTCTTCCTCTCTTCCTCATCTCTTCCTCCTCTGTTCCTCCTCCTCTCTTCCTCTCTTCCTCCTCTCTTCCTCCTCTGTTCCTCTTCCCCTCTCCTCCTCTCTTCCTCTCTTCCTCCTCTCTTCCTCCTCTGTTCCTCCTCTCTTCCTCTTCTGTTCCTCCTCCTCTCCTCCTCTCCTCCTCTCTTCCTCTCTTCCTCTGTTCCTCCTCCTCTCCTCCTCTGTTCCTCCTCTCCTCCTCTCTTCCTCCTCTGTTCCTCCTCCTCTCTTCCTCTCTTCCTCCTCTCTTCCTCCTCTGTTCCTCCTCCTCTCTTCCTCTCTTCCTCCTCTGTTCCTCCTCCTCTCCTCCTCTCCTCCTCTCTTCCTCTCTTCCTCTGTTCCTCCTCCTCTCCTCCTCTCTTCCTCCTCCTCTCCTCCTCTGTTCCTCCTCTCCTCCTCTCTTCCTCCTCTGTTCCTCCTCCTCTCTTCCTCTCTTCCTCCTCTCTTCCTCCTCTGTTCCTCCTCCTCTCTGCCTCTCTTCCTCCTCTCTTCCTCCTTTCTTCCTCTCTTCCTCCTCTGTTCCTCCTCCTCTCCTCCTCTCTTCCTCCTCTGTTCCTCCTCCTCTCCTCCTCTCTTCCTCCTCCTCTTCTCTTCTCTTCCTCCTCTCTTCCTCCTCTGTTCCTCCTCCTCTCTTCCTCTCTTCCTCCTCTCTTCCTCCTCTGTTCCTCCTCCTCTCTTCCTCTCTTCCTCCTCTCCTCCTCCTCTCCTCCTCTCTTCCTCTTCCTCTCCTCCTCTCTTCCTCTCCTCTCTTCCTCATCCTCTCCTCCTCTCTTCCTCCGCCTCTCTTCCTCCTCCTCTCCTCCTCTCTTCCTCCTCCTCCTCCTCTCTTCCTCCTCCTCTCCTCCTCTCTTCCTCCTCCTCTCCTCCTCTCTTCCTCTCTTCCTCTCTTCCTCCTCTGTTCCTCCTCCTCTCCTCCTCTCTTCCTCCTCTGTTCCTCCTCCTCTCCTCCTCTGTTCCTCCTCCTCTCTTCCTCCTCTGTTCCTCCTCCTCTCCTCCTCTGTTCCTCCTCCTCTTCTCCTCTCTTCCTCCTCCTCTCCTCCTCTCCTCCTCTCTCCCTCCTCCTCTCTTCCTCCTCCTCTCCTCCTCTCTTCCTCCTCCTCTTCTCTTCCTCCTCCTCTCCTCCTCTCCTGTCCTCTGCTGGCAGGGCCTATGGTAGTGTCAGTGTGTCCCAGGAGGAGGTGACTAACGTCAGGACATGTGGTTGGCAAGATGCAGGGGCACATTGTGCTCCACGGTGCTCCACGCTGCTCCTGTCCAGCTGTGCCGGGGACCACATCCCCCCCTGAAGAGGAACTAATTGTGAGGGTTATCGATTGCCGCCACATATCTCGGCCTGTCCCTGGGTAAATAAGATTGATGGACTTGTCACATTGTCATCAGGCCACATTTTTTGACAATGTGTCTCAAGGAGTGTTAACATGGTCCAGGTTCACAGTGGGACATCGCAGAGAATGGCGGCTGTGACTTTATAGCACAGCAAAGGAATACCTATTAATAAGAGTAGAACTACAGAATCTGTAGTTGTGTTTCCTGTGTCACACCCTGATCTGTTTTACCTGTCTTTATGATTGTCTCCATCCCCCTCCAGGTGTTGCCCATCTTCCCCATTATCCCTTGTGTATTTATATCTGTGTTCTCTGTTTGTCTGTTGACAGTTCATTTTGTTTCGTCAAGCCTACCAGCGTTTTTCCCTCTGTTCCTGTCTCTTGATTGTTCCTGTTTTCTAGTTTTCCCGGTTTTGACCTTTTCTGCCTACCCTGAGCCTGCCTGCCATCCTATACTTTTGCCCCACCTATCTGGATTACTGACCTCTGCCTACCCTGACCCTGAGCCTGCCTACCATCCTATACTTTTGCCCCACCTATCTGGATTACTGACCACTGCCTGCCCTTGACCTGTCTTTCGCCTGCCCCTGATGGATTAATAAACTGTTGTTAATTTGACGTCTGCATCTGGGTCTTACCTGAAACGTGATATCCTGTCTACCAAGCTCTCCAGTTTGGTGAAAAGTAAACACTGCTCTGGGTTTGGGGCGTTTTTAAATGCTGTGGAGGATTTGGTCAATTAAAAAAGCAAAACAAGTGGAAAGAGAAGGAGTCTTACTTGACTCTCGAGGAAAACAAACATCCTCTTTGCCGCAAGGAGGTTTCAGATGCACTCAAATTATTCTCAATATGATTAGCATTTTGAATAACTGGCAGTAAGTGATAAGGTAACATATGCTACCACGAGAATGCGTAAAAACAAAAATTAGAATGAAACATAAAGTTGAGGGCCTCTCTAAAGGCCCATTGAATCTTCAATTCTACCATTCCTATACACCATTGTAAGAAAATACAAGATGTCTCAGCTACAGGCGAGGATGCAACATTGTACAATACAGTATGTACATGGATAAACAACAGGATGTTCTGTCAGAAGTGAGGAGATGCAGGTCTTGTGACCTAGCAATTACTGACAACACAGGAGGTTGGTGGCACATTTGTTGGCGAGGATGGACATGGTTTCCAGGTGTTTGATGCCATTCCATTTGATCCGTTCCAGTCATTATTATGAGCCGTCCTCCCTTCAGTAGCCTCCACTAACTGACAATGCGGACACTGGAAGGCAGCAGAAATGATTTGAAGACAAGTGAGCGAGAGAGAGAGAGACCGAGAGAGAGAGACCGAGAGACCGAGAGAGAGACCGAGAGAGAGAGAGAGAGAGAGACCGAGAGACCGAGAGAGAGAGAGAGAGAGAGAGAGAGAGAGAGAGAGAGAGAGAGAGAGAGAGAGAGAGAGAGAGAGAGAGAGAGAGAGAGAGAGAGAGAGAGAGAGAGAGAGAGAGAGAGAGAGAGATAGATAGATAGATAGATAGATAGATACAGAGAGAGAGATAGATAGATAGATAGATAGATAGATAGATAGATAGATAGATACAGAGAGAGAGATAGATAGATACAGAGAGAGAGATACAAAGAGGGATAGAGAGAGAAAGAGATACAAAGAGGGATAGAGAGAGAAAGAGAGAGATAGAGACAGAGAGAGAGATATAGAGTCAGAGAGAGAGAGATAGATAGATAGATAGAGATACAGAGAGAGAGAGAGACAGAGAGAGAGAGAGAGAGAGAGAGAGAGAGAGATCTCCATTTAGAGAGTGCATATTTACATGAATATATTTAGCTGAATTTCACTCACAGTTTCCAGTCAAGAACTCCCCATTACTGTCCTGGGAACACCAACTCGCTTATAGCAGAATGCTTCATTCTGCCTCAAATATCATCGTGCATGTGACAAAAGATTTTAAAGTCAACAGATTATGTTACTTCCAGAAAAGAGCATATCAAAGCTTCATTAGGCCAGACGATGCTCTTTCTTATATTTGGGTTCTAATGATCCGTGTAATGTCTGTCCTCTCCCCCTGGACGTGTTGTTTTCCATCAAACCACAAGCTATTTGGTACTGTGTATATGTGTGTCTGTGTTTGTGTGTGTGTGTGTGTGTGTGTGTGTGTGTGTGTGTGCGCATAGGCGTGCGCTAAATTACCTAAACTGATATGAATGACCCTGAACAAGGCTTCACAATCTCTCTAAAAAATAATAGAATCAGGCATACTGAATGGAACAATACATTTCTAAGCCTATATGACTTCCTATAGAAAGACTGTAGCATTTCTTATAGCTTGTTGAACACAAGCATGTGGGCTGTGTTGGATACCAGATTGTACGGTCTGGTATATACAGTATGGGAAAACTTGGGACCATGTTGGATTATGATGCCAGATACATATGGCTGAGATCAAGTAATTAACCTTGTGTTGTGATTGTCCTTCCATTGGGATGCAGCAATTAACCGTACGGGTTCAGAGACAGCAGTGAGGTACTCAGCTAACTCCCTGCAGGTTTAACAGGTGAGCTCTCACCTGCAATATATATTTTTTTAAACCTCTCACTTTGGGCTGGATGTGTCAATGTGTAGTTCATACATTCATAATCTATAAGCATAATTGTCTTACCTCAATTAGCCACAAAATCCCTAGTTTGAAAGCGTCTGTTTTCTTGAAGCTGTCCCGCGCCATTTTCCCTACATTTCGCCCCACGTGGGCCAGCCCCGTAGCAGTTATAGTCAATGAGCTTCAGACTCTCGCATTTCAGTGACAGCTAGCAAGAGGTTTGCCCAGGGTTATCCAATGAGGTTGCAGGGCGGACTCAATGGCTCAGTGAACACAGCAGAGAAAGAGAGACAGAAAGAGCAATGATAATGATGAAGTGTGTATATCTGCATTTATGTGACGTAGTACGCACTTTTCGGGAACACTTTTTTTGGGTGTTACTTTCAGAACTACTAGCTAAAAAGTATAGAAAAGTACCGGAGAATCTCTTTTACTTAGACAGGAAGGGTTATTTTGATAAAGCTTTTATCGTGTGGGGGTTGTAGATATTGGTTAAGGCCAGGCTGTAAGGGACAGTGGTTGTGGAAGACACCTCATCTCACCGCTAGAGGAAATGTTGTGATGCCTTCCATTCCAAGGTCATCCCACGCTACAGTGGCTCCTACAAACACATCCCTACCTTGCATGAGAAATGCTCTATTACATGGGAAGCCACCCTGCTGTGTGATTTCAAACTCCATGCGAAGAGAACATTTCCGGACATAATTCCATCAGGGACATTGAGAAAGCCATCTGCAGTAATGTGTTTGTGTTGTATGGGAAATCACTAAGCACAAAGTGTATGCTGAAACTATGTATGATGGTGTAGTGATTTCACAATGGTTTGCTGCTGTCCTGGAGTTCGGACACACCTCTTCATTGTTTAATATTGTCAAAATATGTTTGTCCTAGTAAAGGGAACACAAGCTGAACCGATACACTGTCCCAATTCATACCATACTTCATTACTCGTGGGGCATGATCCCAACTTTGACACATCCCCAATCAACTCTGATGAAGTGTTGTCTCATATTTACCATCCTCGTACCAATGTTCTATTTACCAGCTTCTCATCAGGTCACATCTTCTGCAGAGAAGCGATAAAAGTCACCGTTTTTTGTCGCAGAGGAAAAAAATGGTGTTGTTCCTATCTTTTCCCCTCGCTGGCTTCCTCCCAGTGAGTATCCCAAATGGCACCCTATTCCCCATATAGTGCACTACTTTTGACCAAAGCCCTATGGGCCCTGGTTAATAGTAGTGCACTGTAAAGGGAATAGGCTGTCATTTGGGACAGAGTCACGGTTTACTGCCAGTTGGAAAAAAAGTATCCGCAGAAGGAACTCCTGTCTCCAGTAATGCCTCACCTGTTGGTTTGTCTTCTTATTACCTAAAAGAATGGGCCAGGAGATTTCTGTCAACTCTGCAATTGACACAGGTTTAGAGGTGTATCTAGAGAGCAGTGGTGGTCAGTGCTGTTTATGTTGAGGGAGGACGATTTTCTTTTCTCATGAGCATGACCTTATTTCTATTACAGCATGTTGGATGACTGTCATTCATTATCCATTCACCCAGCTCAATGTAACATCAATAGGTTTAGGCTACTACATGATACTCAAATTTTCCCTATACCCATCATGAGGTTGCTTCAACCTAGCCTTTGAAGTTTACAACGTAGGTGCACACAGGTAGAGAGAAAAATGTGAGATGACAGACAGTGACACATGGACAGATAGTGACACACTCAATACCGCCTTGCACACTCTTGCCTGCATCTAGCTGATCTAGGGTGTAATCATTAGCCCAACAGTTGCAAACTAGAGTTTCTATGGGACAAATTCTGGTATTTTTTATCTCTGTTTTGTTTGCTTCCGTTTAAGAAACGTTTTTCAACAGAATCGGCGGAATGAATACACCCCTGATCACGCATAAACAGAGTTCATTCATAGCAGCCACGTTGTATTCATTCTACCCTCTATGCACTCTACTCCTCTCACCTTTTCCCTTCATTTGTGGACTTCAATGAACAACACATCAGCTGTATGTGACCAGGTGAAAAAACCTTTCCAAGCCAAACCATGTCATAACCGCTACACACAGCCTACATCGTTGTCCCCATATTAGCTAAAGTAACGTTCTAGTCAACATACCTAATGTAACAAATGCGTTAGTAAACCCGCTACAATCATACAGTAACATTACAGTGTATAATCAGTAAGCAGTTAGACCGGTGGCCCCGGTGGAAATACATTTATAAAACTTACCTTGACATGGAAGAGTTTCAGTGTTGTGTTGGATAGTCAAAGACAGCTAGCTAACATAGCATCCCTCTGTTTGAGTAACTAAACTAGCCAGCTGCATTTGCTAGAAAAGTAAGTGAAACTGAAAGTTTAAAAAATTACCAAATCGCTCTCTCTCTCTCTCTCTCTCTCTCTCTATTGTTTCTTAATTTTTTAAGAAATTAATTTGTTGAAAACTGTTCAACTAATTTCTTTCTGTCTCTTTGAGTCAACTACTCATCACATTTTATGCACTGCAGTGTTAGCTACTGTAGCTTATGATTTTAGTACTAGATTAATTATCTGATCCTTTGATTTGGTCGACAACATATCAGTTCATGCTGCAAGAGCTCTGATAGGTTGGAGAACGTCCTCCGGAATTTGTCATAATTACCGTGTCTAAGTCTATGGAAGGGGGTGAGAACCAAGAGCTTCCTAGGTTTTGTATTGAAGTCAATGTACCAAGAGGAGGACGGAAGCTAGCTGTCCTCCTGCTACACCATTGTGCTACCCTATAGAGTGCTGTTGAGGCTACTGTAGACCTTCATTGCAAAACAGTGTGTTTTAATCAATTATTTGCTGACTTGTGAATATATTTAGTGTAGTTTATCTAAAAAGGATAGCTTTTTCAATGTTTTACCATTTTTATTTTTATGAAACTCACTGAGGATGATGGTCGTCACATTCCTCCTCTGAGGATCGTCCACTGCTAGATAATCAGCTGCCTGCCTATTGGGCATTTAAAAGCAACACAGATGGTTTTTGGGGAAAGGCTTCCTACTCACACCATTCATCAAAACTTAAGTGTTTGTTTACAATAACTGTAATGTTATCACTCTGGGCAGAAGAGTTCCTCTTTCAATTAAGTTACCCATCTGGGAGAGTGTATTGATCATCGCCTTATTTCTGTATGGAGTAATCACGTTTCATTACTGCTCCCAAAGAAAGTGTCATGGCCGTTAAAAGAAGAGGACCAAGGTGCCGCGTGGTCAGCGTACATTTTCCTTTTTATTAATAAAAATGATGCCGAACAAAACAATAAACACTACAAAAACAAACCGTGAAGCTAAAGGCTATGTGCCCTAAACAAAGTCAACTTCCCACAAACACAGGTGGGAAAAGGGCAGCCTAAGTATGGTTCTCAATCAGAGACAACGATAGACAGCTGTCCCTGATTGAGAACCCTACCCGGACAAAACATAGAACTAAAAAACATAGAACATAGAATACCCACCCCAACTCACGCCCTGACCAAACCAAAATAGAGACATAAAAAGGATCTCTAAGGTCAGGGTGTGACAGAAAGAGTAGGATTTTAAGGATGTTTTAAGGATGTTAATTATATGATTCATATGTACTTAACTTACAGTATGTGTCTGCTACAGAGTATTGCTTTGCTTTCAGTAGGCCTGAGATCACTCTGACTGAGACAGTAGCACTCTACAGAGAAACAGGCAGGTCAAACAGCTCTCTCTCTGTCTCTCTCTCTCACCCTTACAGAAAATCACATGATTTCACATGACATTTCCACATGTTTTTCACATATAAAATACTTCACATGAAATATCACATGACCTTTAGCATGTGAAATCATGTGAAACCATGTGGTTTTGGAACACTTTACATGTGATGATATTTCACATGAAGTTTCACGTGTGAATTTTCACATGTGGCCATACAACCTTTACCATGTGAAACCATGTGGTTTTGGAACACTTCACATGTGGTGATATTTCACATGAAGTTTCACTTGTGAATTTTCACGGGATCACATAACCTTCACCATGTGATATCATATTGGTGCTCCCGAGCGGTGCAGTGGTCTAAGGCACTGCATCTCAGTGCTGGAGGCGTCACTACAGACCCTGGTTCGATTTCAGGCTGTATCACAACCGGACGTGATTGGGAGTACCATAGGGCGGCGCACAATTGGCCCAGCGTCGTTAAGGTTTGGCCAGGGTAGGCCGTCATTGTAAATAATAATTTGTTCTGTGTGGTGATATGTGGTGATATTTCACATGTGTATTTACATTTTCACATATGAATATTTTCACATGTGGATATTTTCACATGACATTTCACAGGTGAAGAAGACCTGCAAACAAAAATGTGTCATTAGGATGTCCCTGGAATAGTTGCAGTGTTTTCAACTAACATATTTAACATGATTACGTTGTGTATGTTTATTTATACAGTAATTATTATTCAACATGTCCTCACCTGGGATTTGAACTCACAACCTCTTGGCTCACAGCATTCCAATCTTCCTGCTACAGCACCATGTCTGTGTCAATGACTGATTTCAACTGTATTCCAACACTATGGACTTCAAAGTACATTTCAGCTTTGTTAAAAATAAACTCAAGGAAAACAAGTATATTTATCATAGTGATTCAGGAGTAACATTAAAACAGAATAATATGCCCCACCAAAATTAGACAAATATAAAGAAAACTCTGAAAGTGCTGAAATAAGTCAATTAAATCAATGACAAGATAATAGTCAGATTAACTGATAACTAAAATAGCAGTGCATTTCACACTCTTTTGCTATGTGCAGAGATGTATTATAGGTAATGAATGTGTATTATAGGTAATGAATGTGTATTATAGGTAATGAATGTGTATTATAGGTAGTGAATGTGTATTATAGGTAATGAATGTGTATTATAGGTAATGAATGTGTATTATAGGTAGTGAATGTGTATTATAGGTATTATAGGTAATGAATGTGTAGTATAGATAATGAATGTGTAGTATAGGTAATGACTTCTGAGAATGCAACAGACTTTGTGGCTGTCACGTATACTCCCTCTCCAGCCTCTAGGTCATCAGGCTGCTGATTATCCCGCACATCTGTCACCATCGTCTCGTGCACCTGCGCCTCATGACACTCACCTGGACTCCATCACCTCCTTGATTATCTTCCCTATATCTGTCACTCCCCTTGGTTTATTCCCTCAGGTGTTATTGACTCTGTTTTCATGTCGGTGCATTTGTGTTTCGTGTTTATTTAATTTATTAAAACACTCACTCCCTGAACTTGCTTCCCGACTCTCAGCACACTCGTTACAGTGACGCAGCAGAAAGATCAGCTCACTCCAAATCTCATTTGGGGTCAGTGGTCTAAAGTACTTTAGTAAATATACTTGAAAGTACTACTTAAGTAGTTTTTTGGGGTATCTTTACTTTACAATTATTTTTTTTCACAGCTTTTACTTTAACTCCACTACATTCCTAAAGAAAATGATGTACGTTTTACTCCATTCATTTTCCCTGACACCCAAAAGTACTCGTTACATTTTGAATGCTTAGCAGGACAATAAAATGGTCTAATTCACACACTTATCAAAACAACATCCCTGGTCATCCCTACTGCCTCTGATCTGGTGGACTCGCTAAACACATGCTTCATTTGTAAATGATGTCTGAGTGCCACTGGCTATCCGTAAAAAAAACTAATGTCTGGTTTGCTTAATATAAGGAATTTGAAATTATTTATACTTTTATTTTTGATACTTTAGTATATTTGATCAATTACATTTACTTTTGATACTTAAGTATATTTAAAACCACATACTTTTAGACTTTTACTCAAGTAGTATTTTACTGGGTACCTTTCACTTTTACTTGAGTCATTTTCTATTAAGGTATCTTTACTTTTATGACAATTGGCTACTTTTTCCACCACTGGTTGGAGTCATATTGAAAATTCAGTACTAAGTTATCATAGGGTCATTGATTAAAGGTTTTTACACTATTTGAGCTGAACAGTGTACCACTTACCTTAAAACCCCCATACCAATTTATTACTTCCCTTACAAAAAAATTGCTGTTTCACATGTACTACATTTAGAGTTCACATGTTAGAGAACCTAACTCTAAATGTGGTATTGCATTTTCGCATGTTTAAAAATGCTCAAGTAAAAAATGTAATTGTCTTTTTCACATGTGAAAAACTGTCACGTATACTCCCTCTCCAGCCTCTAGGTCATCAGGCTGCTGATTATCCCGCACCTGTCACCATCGTCTCGCGCACCTGCGTCTCATGACACTCACCTGGACTCCATCACCTCCTTGATTATCTTCCCTATATCTGTCACTCCCCTTGGTTTATTCCCTCAGGTGTTATTGACTTGTGTCTCGTGTTTATTGTTGTTTTGTTTATTTATTAAAACACTCACTCCCAGTACTTGCTTCCCGACTCTCAGCGCACTCCTTACAAAAACTTTCACATGGGAAAATCTAACTCACATGTGGAATTGCATTTTCACATGTGAAAAACTTTCACATGTGAAATTCAAATATGCAGTTTTACATGTGGAAAACGTTTAAATGTTGTCACAGGTGTAGTTTCATGGTATCAAGTTGATATTTTGCATTTGAATGTTCTCACATTTATTTCACATGAAATCAAGTTCACACATGCTCAAGTGTTTTCACATGTGTAGTTTCATTTGATCATATGTGGCTTTTACATGTTGTCACGTTATCGCATTAACTTCACATAAGTTAATGCGTGAAATTCATATGGGCTCTCTCTCTCTCTCGTAACCATTCTCGTGTCTATCCAATAAAACTCAGGCAGCTTCCAACAGATTTAAGAACTATCCTTCACTCGCCTCCACTCCTCCTCATCTACTCTCCTGATACATTTAACCAGTGCCTCACTTGTGTGTGACTGTGAGATACAGTATAACAGCTGCTGAACTTGTCTGTCTGCATGCTACAGCTGGCTGATGGAATGGCATACTTTAAATGATGGAAAGTCCCTCTATGCGATGGATAGCCACACATCTACCTATCCACACGCACACACACACACGTTGTTTTTACTATCCAAGTGGGGACCAACAAATATATTCCCATTCAAAATCCTGTTTTCCCTATCCCCTAACCCTGAACCTAAACCTAACCATTAACATAACTCTAACCCTAACCACAAACCCCTACCCTAAAACGAAACCTAACCCTAACTCCTAACCCCAAATTCTAACCCGAATTCTAACCCTAACCCTAAACCTAACCCCTTAGCCTAAAATAGCATTTTTCCTTTTGGGGACTGGCGAAATGTCCCACTTGTCAAATTGTCCTTGTTTTACTATCCTTGTGAGGACTTTTGGAACCCAAAAGGATAGTAAAGTTAGACCACAAACACACCCCACCCACACACGCACACACACTCACTGGACCAGGCAGCATGGCAGGGGGGAGTCACGTGATTCCGGGGATCAATGCGGCCAGTAACGATGGGTAGCCAGAGAAACTCTCATGGTGAGTCCACTGGGAAATGCTACTGGGGAGATTTCAAGAGAGACCCAGTCCCCCAAAGAGACAGAATCACAATAATCCAACCAAGGAGAAGAATATTGTGGAGGACAACTGATCAGTGACATTTCATGTGTTTTTTCCCTTTATTGACAACATGTGCAGTCACACATGTCAAGATTAGGATTGCAGGTCAACATGTCAACATTTTTGTAGATATAGAGTAGTTAAGATGTATCTGAAGAGATGGCTTCATGTAACCACCGGAGTAAATTGCAAACAGTTTAACTTGTACTAATTGGATCTAATTAGATAAATAGCAGATGGAGAGAAGGACAGGGACTAATGAAGACAATGCTGTGGCCCTAGTAATCCCTCTTTGTCATGCAGGTTTTAAATCAGCCTCAATGACGAGAGTTCACATCTATTGATTTGACTTTGGTAGGAACAACAGTCATTTATATTCTTCCATCTCATTGTTTTAGTTTTTTTACTGTAGATTTGTTTGGGGCTGCACTGTTGGGCAAAAGCTCTGGTCTATTAACAACACAATTATTTTACACAGATGATTCATAGGATACGTCCCAAATGACAAGCTACTCCCTACAGATGTAGGATCTTAGTTTGAGCCATAAAACTTCAAATATACAACACATTTTACATTTTCTGTATTGCAGGAAAGTTCTCCTGTAACAGGATGATCAAATTAAGATCTTACATTTGCATGTAGTGCAATACCTTTTAACCATCTCTGGTCAAAAGTAGTGTACTATATAGGGAATAGGGTGCAATTTGGCACATAAGGAATAGGGTGCAATTTGGCACACAGACATAGAAACTATAATAGAGTGTCTGACAACATTGTCAAACATTTGGAAAGATATTATATATATATACACTCTTACATATTTATATAACAGTAATGGCAAATAAGGAGGTCATCAGAACGCATTGGACTGTTATGGATTTTCAGCGTCAGCTTCGTTATGGATCTTTCCTGGTAGACTTATAGATTTGAACATATAATGTATTAATTCCCAGCATGACTGCAGCGAGGCCAAGTTTACGTCCTAAATGGCACCATACTTCCAACATAGTGCACTACATTTAACCAGAGCCGTAAGGGCCCTGGTCAACAGCAGTGCAATATATAGGGAGTAGAGTGCTATTTGGGACACAAGCAAGGTAATTGATTTCTTGTTCATGGTCTACAGTGTGGTTGCGTGTGTATGCAGGCTGCACAATGTTCTGCGTGCTACTGGTAAGCCACACCAGTCGCAGCCTATTAACAGTCTTCTTGATCTGAGGATGATACACTGGATGAAAAAGTCTTGAATCTGCTAACTGGCTTTGCTCTAACTGACAGGCTTGCTTCTAATACGGCTAGGGACAGCGACCACAGGATCCGCTTTTAGGTCTGTCTTTCCCATGAATAACGTGATTAAGTCCTCTGTAGTTAAAGGAAACTGGAACATAACCACACTATTCACATCCACTTTATAGTTAAAGAACAGGCCCCCAGCACCGCTCCACCTCCATCACCCTAGGTCCATCCATCTACCCCAACATCCCCAGTCTGCTTTCCCAATTACCCCTCGCTCCTAACCCACTCCCATCATCTCTCCTTTCACCCACCCCCCAGTCCGCTTTAACTCTCCCTAGTCCCTACTAGCCCTCCCCCAGTCTGATTTAACTCTCCCTACTCCCTACTAGCCCTCCCCCAGTCTGATTTAACTCTCCCTACTCCCTACTAGCCCTCCCCAGTCTGCTTTAACTCTCCCTAGTCCCTACTAGCCCTCCCCAGTCTGCTTTAACTCTCCCTAGTCCCTACTAGCCCTCCCCCAGTCTGCTTTAACTCTCCCTAGTCCCTACTAGCCCTCCCCCAGTCTGCTTTAACTCTCCCTACTCCCTACTAGCCCTCCCCCAGTCTGATTTAACTCTCCCTACTCCCTACTAGCCCTCCCCAGTCTGCTATAACTCTCCCTTCTCCCTACTAGCCCTCCCCCAGTCTGATTTAACTCTCCCTACTCCCTACTAGCCCTCCCCAGTCTGCTTTAACTCTCCCTAGTCCCTACTAGCCCTCCCCCAGTCTGCTTTAACTCTCCCTAGTCCCTACTAGCCCTCCCCCAGTCTGCTTTAACTCTCCCTACTCCCTACTAGCACTCCCCAGTCTGCTTTAACTCTCCCTAGTCCCTACTAGCCCTCCCCCAGTCTGCTTTAACTCTCCCTACTCCCTACTAGCCCTCCCCCAGTCTGATTTAACTCTCCCTACTCCCTACTAGCCCTCCCCAGTCTGCTTTAACTCTCCCTTCTCCCTACTAGCCCTCCCCCAGTCTGATTTAACTCTCCCTACTCCCTACTAGCCCTCCCCAGTCTGCTTTAACTCTCCCTACTCCCTACTAGCCCTCCTCCAGTCTGCTTTAACTCTCCCTAGTCCCTACTAGCCCCCCCCCCAGTCTGATTTAACTCTCCCTACTCCCTACTAGCCCTCCCCAGTCTGCTTTAACTCTCCCTACTCCCTACTAGCCCTCCCCCAGTCTGCTTTAACTCTCCCTAGTCCCTACTAGCCCTCCCCCAGTCTGATTTAACTCTCCCTTCTCCCTACTAGCCCTCCCCCAGTCTGCTTTAACTCTCCCTTCTCCCTACTAGCCCTCCCCAGTCTGCTTTAACTCTCCCTAGTCCCTACTAGCCCTCCCCCAGTCTGATTTAACTCTCCCTAGTCCCTACTAGCCCTCCCCAGTCTGCTTTAACTCTCCCTTCTCCCTACTAGCCCTCCCCCAGTCTGCTTTAACACTCCCTAGTCCCTACTAGCCCTCCCCAGTCTGCTTTAACTCTCCCTAGTCCCTACTAGCCCTCCCCCAGTCTGCTTTAACTCTCCCTTCTCCCTACTAGCCCTCCCCCAGTCTGCTTTAACTCTCCCTAGTCCCTACTAGCCCTCCCCCAGTCTGCTTTAACTCTCCCTAGTCCCTACTAGCCATCCCCCAGTCTGCTTTAACTCTCCCTTCTCCCTACTAGCCCTCCCCCAGTCTGATTTAACTCTCCCTAGTCCCTACTAGCCCTCCCCCAGTCTGCTTTAACTCTCCCTTCTCCCTACTAGCCCTCCCCAGTCTGCTTTAACTCTCCCTAGTCCCTACTAGCCCTCCCCCAGTCTGCTTTAACTCTCCCTAGTCCCTACTAGCCCTCCCCCAGTCTGCTTTAACTCTCCCTAGTCCCTACTAGCCCTCCCCCAGTCTGCTTTAACTCTCCCTAGTCCCTACTAGCCCTCCCCCAGTCTGCTTTAACTCTCCCTACTCCCTACTAGCCCTCCCTCAGTCTGATTTAACTCTCCCTAGTCCCTACTAGCCCTCCCCCAGTCTGCTTTAACTCTCCCTTCTCCCTACTAGCCCTCCCCCAGTCTGCTTTAACTCTCCCTACTCCCTACTAGCCCTCCCCAGTCTGCTTTAACTCTCCCTTCTCCCTACTAGCCCTCCCCCAGTCTGATTTAACTCTCCCTACTCCCTACTAGCCCTCCCCAGTCTGCTTTAACTCTCCCTACTCCCTACTAGCCCTCCCCCAGTCTGCTTTAACTCTCCCTAGTCCCTACTAGCCCTCCCCCAGTCTGATTTAACTCTCCCTACTCCCTACTAGCCCTCCCCAGTCTGCTTTAACTCTCCCTACTCCCTACTAGCCCTCCCCCAGTCTGCTTTAACTCTCCCTACTCCCTACTAGCCCTCCCCCAGTCTGATTTAACTCTCCCTTCTCCCTACTAGCCCTCCCCCAGTCTGCTTTAACTCTCCCTTCTCCCTACTAGCCCTCCCCAGTCTGCTTTAACTCTCCCTAGTCCCTACTAGCCCTCCCCCAGTCTGATTTAACTCTCCCTAGTCCCTACTAGCCCTCCCCAGTCTGCTTTAACTCTCCCTTCTCCCTACTAGCCCTCCCCCAGTCTGCTTTAACTCTCCCTAGTCCCTACTAGCCCTCCCCAGTCTGCTTTAACTCTCCCTTCTCCCTACTAGCCCTCCCCAGTCTGCTTTAACTCTCCCTAGTCCCTACTAGCCCTCCCCAGTCTGATTTAACTCTCCCTAGTCCCTACTAGCCCTCCCCAGTCTGCTTTAACTCTCCCTTCTCCCTACTAGCCCTCCCCCAGTCTGCTTTAACTCTCCCTAGTCCCTACTAGCCCTCCCCAGTCTGCTTTAACTCTCCCTAGTCCCTACTAGCCCTCCCCCAGTTTGCTTTAACTCTCCCTTCTCCCTACTAGCCCTCCCCCAGTCTGCTTTAACTCTCCCTAGTCCCTACTAGCCATCCCCCAGTCTGCTTTAACTCTCCCTTCTCCCTACTAGCCCTCCCCCAGTCTGATTTAACTCTCCCTAGTCCCTACTAGCCCTCCCCCAGTCTGCTTTAACTCTCCCTTCTCCCTACTAGCCCTCCCCAGTCTGCTTTAACTCTCCCTAGTCCCTACTAGCCCTCCCCCAGTCTGCTTTAACTCTCCCTAGTCCCTACTAGCCCTCCCCCAGTCTGCTTTAACTCTCCCTAGTCCCTACTAGCCCTCCCCCAGTCTGCTTTAACTCTCCCTACTCCCTACTAGCCCTCCCTCAGTCTGATTTAACTCTCCCTAGTCCCTACTAGCCCTCCCCCAGTCTGCTTTAACTCTCCCTTCTCCCTACTAGCCCTCCCACAGTCTGATTTAACTCTCCCTACTCCCTACTAGCCCTCCCCAGTCTGCTTTAACTCTCCCTTCTCCCTACTAGCCCTCCCCCAGTCTGATTTAACTCTCCCTACTCCCTACTAGCCCTCCCCAGTCTGCTTTAACTCTCCCTACTCCCTACTAGCCCTCCCCCAGTCTGCTTTAACTCTCCCTAGTCCCTACTAGCCCTCCCCCAGTCTGATTTAACTCTCCCTTCTCCCTACTAGCCCTCCCCAGTCTGCTTTAACTCTCCCTAGTCCCTACTAGCCCTCCCCCAGTCTGATTTAACTCTCCCTAGTCCCTACTAGCCCTCCCCAGTCTGCTTTAACTCTCCCTTCTCCCTACTAGCCCTCCCCCAGTCTGCTTTAACTCTCCCTAGTCCCTACTAGCCCTCCCCAGTCTGCTTTAACTCTCCCTTCTCCCTACTAGCCCTTCCCAGTCTGCTTTAACTCTCCCTAGTCCCTAATAGCCCTCCCCAGTCTGCTTTAACTCTCCCTAGTCCCTACTAGCCCTCCCCCAGTCTGCTTTAACTCTCCCTAGTCCCTACTAGCCATCCCCCAGTCTGCTTTAACTCTCCCTAGTCCCTACTAGCCCTCCCCCAGTCTGCTTTAACTCTCCCTAGTCCCTACTAGCCCTCCCCCAGTCTGATTTAACTCTCCCTACTCCCTACTAGCCCTCCCCAGTCTGCTTTAACTCTCCCTACTCCCTACTAGCCCTCCCCCAGTCTGCTTTAACTCTCCCTACTCCCTACTAGCCCTTCCCCAGTCTGCTTTAACTCTCCCTAGTCCCTACTAGCCCTCCCCCAGTCTGATTTAACTCTCCCTTCTCCCTACTAGCCCTTCCCCAGTCTGCTTTAACTCTCCCTTCTCCCTACTAGCCCTCCCCAGTCTGCTTTAACTCTCCCTAGTCCCTACTAGCCCTCCCCCAGTCTGATTTAACTCTCCCTAGTCCCTACTAGCCCTCCCCAGTCTGCTTTAACTCTCCCTTCTCCCTACTAGCCCTCCCCCAGTCTGCTTTAACTCTCCCTAGTCCCTACTAGCCCTCCCCAGTCTGCTTTAACTCTCCCTTCTCCCTACTAGCCCTCCCCAGTCTGCTTTAACTCTCCCTAGTCCCTACTAGCCCTCCCCAGTCTGATTTAACTCTCCCTAGTCCCTACTAGCCCTCCCCAGTCTGCTTTAACTCTCCCTTCTCCCTACTAGCCCTCCCCCAGTCTGCTTTAACTCTCCCTAGTCCCTACTAGCCCTCCCCAGTCTGCTTTAACTCTCCCTAGTCCCTACTAGCCCTCCCCCAGTTTGCTTTAACTCTCCCTTCTCCCTACTAGCCCTCCCCCAGTCTGCTTTAACTCTCCCTAGTCCCTACTAGCCATCCCCCAGTCTGCTTTAACTCTCCCTTCTCCCTACTAGCCCTCCCCCAGTCTGATTTAACTCTCCCTAGTCCCTACTAGCCCTCCCCCAGTCTGCTTTAACTCTCCCTTCTCCCTACTAGCCCTCCCCCAGTCTGCTTTAACTCTCCCTAGTCCCTACTAGCCCTCCCCCAGTCTGCTTTAACTCTCCCTAGTCCCTACTAGCCCTCCCCCAGTCTGCTTTAACTCTCCCTAGTCCCTACTAGCCCTCCCCCAGTCTGCTTTAACTCTCCCTAGTCCCTACTAGCCCTCCCCCAGTCTGCTTTAACTCTCCCTAGTCCCTACTAGCCCTCCCCCAGTCTGCTTTAACTCTCCCTAGTCCCTACTAGCCCTCCCCCAGTCTGCTTTAACTCTCCCTTCTCCCTACTAGCCCTCCCACAGTCTGATTTAACTCTCCCTACTCCCTACTAGCCCTCCCCAGTCTGCTTTAACTCTCCCTTCTCCCTACTAGCCCTCCCACAGTCTGATTTAACTCTCCCTACTCCCTACTAGCCCTCCCCAGTCTGCTTTAACTCTCCCTACTCCCTACTAGCCCTCCCCCAGTCTGCTTTAACTCTCCCTAGTCCCTACTAGCCCTCCCCCAGTCTGATTTAACTCTCCCTTCTCCCTACTAGCCCTCCCCAGTCTGCTTTAACTCTCCCTAGTCCCTACTAGCCCTCCCCCAGTCTGATTTAACTCTCCCTAGTCCCTACTAGCCCTCCCCAGTCTGCTTTAACTCTCCCTTCTCCCTACTAGCCCTCCCCCAGTCTGCTTTAACTCTCCCTAGTCCCTACTAGCCCTCCCCAGTCTGCTTTAACTCTCCCTTCTCCCTACTAGCCCTTCCCAGTCTGCTTTAACTCTCCCTAGTCCCTAATAGCCCTCCCCAGTCTGCTTTAACTCTCCCTAGTCCCTACTAGCCCTCCCCCAGTCTGCTTTAACTCTCCCTAGTCCCTACTAGCCATCCCCCAGTCTGCTTTAACTCTCCCTAGTCCCTACTAGCCCTCCCCCAGTCTGCTTTAACTCTCCCTAGTCCCTACTAGCCCTCCCCCAGTCTGATTTAACTCTCCCTACTCCCTACTAGCCCTCCCCAGTCTGCTTTAACTCTCCCTACTCCCTACTAGCCCTCCCCCAGTCTGCTTTAACTCTCCCTACTCCCTACTAGCCCTTCCCCAGTCTGCTTTAACTCTCCCTAGTCCCTACTAGCCCTCCCCCAGTCTGATTTAACTCTCCCTTCTCCCTACTAGCCCTCCCCCAGTCTGCTTTAACTCTCCCTTCTCCCTACTAGCCCTCCCCAGTCTGCTTTAACTCTCCCTAGTCCCTACTAGCCCTCCCCCAGTCTGATTTAACTCTCCCTAGTCCCTACTAGCCCTCCCCAGTCTGCTTTAACTCTCCCTTCTCCCTACTAGCCCTCCCCCAGTCTGCTTTAACTCTCCCTAGTCCCTACTAGCCCTCCCCAGTCTGCTTTAACTCTCCCTTCTCTATACTAGCCCTCCCCAGTCTGCTTTAACTCTCCCTAGTCCCTACTAGCCCTCCCCCAGTCTGCTTTAACTCTCCCTACTCCCTACTAGCCCTCCCTCAGTCTGATTTAACTCTCCCTAGTCCCTACTAGCCCTCCCCCAGTCTGCTTTAACTCTCCCTTCTCCCTACTAGCCCTCCCACTGTCTGATTTAACTCTCCCTACTCCCTACTAGCCCTCCCCAGTCTGCTTTAACTCTCCCTTCTCCCTACTAGCCCTCCCCCAGTCTGATTTAACTCTCCCTACTCCCTACTAGCCCTCCCCAGTCTGCTTTAACTCTCCCTAGTCCCTACTAGCCCTCCCCCAGTCTGATTTAACTCTCCCTTCTCCCTACTAGCCCTCCCCAGTCTGCTTTAACTCTCCCTAGTCCCTACTAGCCCTCCCCCAGTCTGATTTAACTCTCCCTAGTCCCTACTAGCCCTCCCCAGTCTGCTTTAACTCTCCCTTCTCCCTACTAGCCCTCCCCCAGTCTGCTTTAACTCTCCCTAGTCCCTACTAGCCCTCCCCAGTCTGCTTTAACTCTCCCTTCTCCCTACTAGCCCTCCCCAGTCTGCTTTAACTCTCCCTAGTCCCTACTAGCCCTCCCCCAGTCTGATTTAACTCTCCCTAGTCCCTACTAGCCCTCCCCAGTCTGCTTTAACTCTCCCTTCTCCCTACTAGCCCTCCCCCAGTCTGCTTTAACTCTCCCTAGTCCCTACTAGCCCTCCCCAGTCTGCTTTAACTCTCCCTAGTCCCTACTAGCCCTCCCCCAGTCTGCTTTAACTCTCCCTAGTCCCTACTAGCCCTCCCCCAGTCTGCTTTAACTCTCCCTACTCCCTACTAGCCCTCCCTCAGTCTGATTTAACTCTCCCTAGTCCCTACTAGCCCTCTCCCAGTCTGCTTTAACTCTCCCTTCTCCCTACTAGCCCTCCCACAGTCTGATTTAACTCTCCCTACTCCCTACTAGCCCTCCCCAGTCTGCTTTAACTCTCCCTTCTCCCTACTAGCCCTCCCCCAGTCTGCTTTAACTCTCCCTAGTCCCTACTAGCCCTCCCCCAGTCTGATTTAACTCTCCCTTCTCCCTACTAGCCCTCCCCAGTCTGCTTTAACTCTCCCTAGTCCCTACTAGCCCTCCCCCAGTCTGATTTAACTCTCCCTAGTCCCTACTAGCCCTCCCCAGTCTGCTTTAACTCTCCCTTCTCCCTACTAGCCCTCCCTCAGTCTGCTTTAACTCTCCCTAGTCCCTACTAGCCCTCCCCAGTCTGCTTTAACTCTCCCTTCTCCCTACTAGCCCTCCCCAGTCTGCTTTAACTCTCCCTAGTCCCTACTAGCCCTCCCCCAGTCTGATTTAACTCTCCCTAGTCCCTACTAGCCCTCCCCAGTCTGCTTTAACTCTCCCTTCTCCCTACTAGCCCTCCCCCAGTCTGCTTTAACTCTCCCTAGTCCCTACTAGCCCTCCCCAGTCTAATTTAACTCTCCCTAGTTCCTACTAGCCCTCCCCCAGTCTGCTTTAACTCTCCCTTCTCCCTACTAGCCCTCCCCCAGTCTGCTTTAACTCTCCCTAGTCCCTACTAGCCCTCCCCCAGTCTGCTTTAACTCTCCCTAGTCCCTACTAGCCCTCCCCCAGTCTGTTTTAACTCTCCCTAGTCCCTACTAGCCATCCCCCAGTCTGCTTTAACTCTCCCTAGTCCCTACTAGCCCTCCCCCAGTCTGATTTAACTCTCCCTTCTCCCTACTAGCCCTCCCCCAGTCTGATTTAACTCTCCCTTCTCCCTACTAGCCCTCCCCAGTCTGCTTTAACTCTCCCTAGTCCCTACTAGCCCTCCCCCAGTCTGATTTAACTCTCCCTAGTCCCTACTAGCCCTCCCCAGTCTGCTTTAACTCTCCCTTCTCCCTACTAGCCCTCCCTCAGTCTGCTTTAACTCTCCCTAGTCCCTACTAGCTCTCCCCAGTCTGCTTTAACTCTCCCTTCTCCCTACTAGCCCTCCCCAGTCTGCTTTAACTCTCCCTAGTCCCTACTAGCCCTCCCCCAGTCTGATTTAACTCTCCCTTCTCCCTACTAGCCCTCCCCCAGTCTGCTTTAACTCTCCCTTCTCCCTACTAGCCCTCCCCAGTCTGCTTTAACTCTCCCTAGTCCCTACTAGCCCTCCCCCAGTCTGATTTAACTCTCCCTAGTCCCTACTAGCCCTCCCCAGTCTGCTTTAACTCTCCCTTCTCCCTACTAGCCCTCCCCCAGTCTGCTTTAACTCTCCCTAGTCCCTACTAGCCCTCCCCAGTCTGCTTTAACTCTCCCTAGTCCCTACTAGCCCTCCCCAGTCTGCTTTAACTCTCCCTTCTCCCTACTAGCCCTCCCCCAGTCTGCTTTAACTCTCCCTAGTCCCTACTAGCCCTCCCAGTCTGCTTTAACTCTCCTAGTCCCTACTAGCCCTCCCCCAGTATGCTTTAACTCTCCCTTCTCCCTACTAGCCCTCCCCCAGTCTGCTTTAACTCTCCCTAGTCCCTACTAGCCCTCCCCCAGTCTGCTTTAACTCTCCCTTCTCCCTACTAGCCCTCCCCCAGTCTGCTTTAACTCTCCCTAGTCCCTACTAGCCCTCCCCCAGTCTGCTTTAACTCTCCCTAGTCCCTACTAGCCCTCCCCCAGTCTGCTTTAACTCTCCCTAGTCCCTACTAGCCCTCCCCCAGTCTGCTTTAACTCTCCCTACTCCCTACTAGCCCTCCCTCAGTCTGATTTAACTCTCCCTAGTCCCTACTAGCCCTCCCCCAGTCTGCTTTAACTCTCCCTAGTCCCTACTAGCCCTCCCCCAGTCTGCTTTAACTCTCCCTAGTCCCTACTAGCCCTCCCCCAGTCTGCTTTAACTCTCCCTTCTCCCTACTAGCCCTCCCACAGTCTGATTTAACTCTCCCTACTCCCTACTAGCCCTCCCAGTCTGCTTTAACTCTCCCTTCTCCCTACTAGCCCTCCCACAGTCTGATTTAACTCTCCCTACTCCCTACTAGCCCTCCCCAGTCTGCTTTAACTCTCCTACTCCCTACTAGCCCTCCCCCAGTCTGCTTTAACTCTCCCTAGTCCCTACTAGCCCTCCCCAGTCTGATTTAACTCTCCCTTCTCCCTACTAGCCCTCCCCAGTCTGCTTTAACTCTCCCTAGTCCCTACTAGCCCTCCCCCAGTCTGATTTAACTCTCCCTAGTCCTACTAGCCCTCCCCAGTCTGCTTTAACTCTCCCTTCTCCCTACTAGCCCTCCCCCAGTCTGCTTTAACTCTCCCTAGTCCTACTAGCCCTCCCCAGTCTGCTTTAACTCTCCTTCTCCCTACTAGCCCTTCCCAGTCTGCTTTAACTCTCCCTAGTCCTAATAGCCCTCCCCAGTCTGCTTTAACTCTCCCTAGTCCCTACTAGCCCTCCCCCAGTCTGCTTTAACTCCCCTAGTCCCTACTAGCCATCCCCCAGTCTGCTTTAACTCTCCCTAGTCCCTACTAGCCCTCCCCAGTCTGCTTTAACTCTCCCTAGTCCCTACTAGCCCTCCCCCAGTCTGATTTAACTCTCCCTACTCCCTACTAGCCCTCCCCAGTCTGCTTTAACTCTCCCTACTCCCTACTAGCCCTCCCCCAGTCTGCTTTAACTCTCCCTACTCCCTACTAGCCCTTCCCCAGTCTGCTTTAACTCTCCTAGTCCCTACTAGCCCTCCCCCAGTCTGATTTAACTCTCCCTTCTCCCTACTAGCCCTCCCCCAGTCTGCTTTAACTCTCCCTTCTCCCTACTAGCCCTCCCCAGTCTGCTTTAACTCTCCCTAGTCCCTACTAGCCCTCCCCCAGTCTGATTTAACTCTCCCTAGTCCCTACTAGCACCTCCCCAGTCTGCTTTAACTCTCCCTTCTCCCTACTAGCCCTCCCCCAGTCTGCTTTAACTCTCCCTAGTCCCTACTAGCCCTCCCCAGTCTGCTTTAACTCTCCCTTCTCTATACTAGCCCTCCCCCAGTCTGCTTTAACTCTCCCTAGTCCCTACTAGCCCTCCATACCCCCTAATGACCTGCCCTTTATACCCTAGCCTCCTATCATGACCTGCCCTTATATCCTTGGCCCCATATCCTAATGACTGCCTATACCTGCTCTCATACTGACTGTATCCATGACCTGCCCATCCATACCCTAATGACCCTGCCCTCTTTATACCCTAATGACCTGCCCTTTTATACCCTAATACCTGCCCTTTATACCAATGACCTGCCCTTTAATACCCTATATGACCTGCCCTTTATACCCTAATGACCTGCCTTCCTACCCTAATGACTGCCCTTTAACCTATGACCTGCCCTTTATACCCTAATGACCTGCCTTTTACCCTAGATGACCTGCCCTTTATAATACCCTAATGAACCCTGAACCTGCTATACCCAATGACCTGCCCTCTATACCTAATGACCTGCCCTTTATACCCTAATACCTGCCCGTTTATACCCTAATGACCTGCCCTTATACCCTACTGACCTGCCCTTTTATACCCTAATGACCTGCCCTTTATCCCCTAATGACCGCCCCTTTATCCTAGTGACCTGCCCTTCCATACCACCTAATGACCTGCCCTTCATATCCGAATAGACCTGCCCTCCATATCCTAATGCCTGCCCTGCAACCCTAAAGACCTGCCCTTTATATCCTAATGACCTGCCCTCCATTATCCTAATGACCTGCCCTCCATACCCTATACCTGCCCTTTATACCCTAATGACCTGCCTTCCATACCCTATGAATGGAACCTGCCCTTCATATCCTAATGACCTGCCCTCCCTAATGACCTTCCCCCTAATGACCTGCCCTTATCCCTAATGCCTGCCCTTATACCCTATGACCTGCCCTCTATATCCTAATGACTGCCCTCTATACCCTAATATGACCTGCCCTTTATAGCATTAAATGACCTGCCCTTCATACCCTATGACCTGCCCTTTATTCCAATGACCTGCCCTTTATACCCTAATGACCTGCCTCTTATAATCATATGACCTGCCCTCTAGGGTATGGATGGCAGGTCATTAGGGTATAAAGGGTCATGTCCCTTTGGGGTATAGAGAGGCAGGTCATTCAGGATGATGGTAGGCAGGTCCATTAGGATATCGAGGGCAGGTCATTAGGGTATAAAAGGCAGCTCTATATCCTAATGACCTGCCCTTTATACCCTAATGACCTGCCCTCCATATCCTAATGACCTGCCCTCCATATCCTAATGACCTGCCCTTCATATCCTAATGACCTGCCCTCCATATCCTAATGACCTGCCCTTCATACCCTAATGACCTGCCCTCTATACCCTAATGACCTGCCCTCTATACCTAATGACCTGCCCTTCATATCCAATGACCTGCCTTCATCCTATGACCTGCCCTCCATATCCTAATGACCTTGCCCTTCATACCCTAATGACCTGCCCTTCATATCCTAATGACCTGCCCTTCATATCCTAATGACCTGCCCTTCATATCCTAATGACCTGCCCTCCATATCCTAATGACCTGCCCTCCATACTGTAACCGCTCAAATGGCAATAAAAAACATCGACACCAGAGAGTTATAGATGTTGTTTTCAAAGTGTTTTTTAATTGACTGCCAAGAGGCTCTTATTGCTCCAACACCGTCTCTCCTCGCTCTCCCTTCCTTTCGCTCTGTTCTGTAAGGTTGTCCAGGTTGTTCCACTCCACTGCTCAGAGAACCCCTGCTCCCACATTGGCCTGACCTTGTTTGTGTCTGCTTTGCATTTTTCTCCCTCTCTCTCTTTTCCAAGGGTTCCCTCTCTCTTTTCCTAGGGTTCTCTCTCTCTCTTCCAAGGGTTCTCTCTCTCTATTCCTAGGGTTCTCTCTCTCTCTTCCAAGGGTCTCTCTCTCTCTCTTCCAAGGGTCTCTCTCTCTCTTCCAAGGGTCTCTCTCTCTCTCTCTTCCAAGGGTCTCTCTCCCTCTCTCTCTTTTCCCAGTGTTGTCTATGTCTCTTTTCCCAGGGTTCTCTCCCTCTCTCTCTTTTCCCAGTGTTGTCTATGTCTCTTTTCCCAGGGTTCTCGCCCTCTCTCTCTTTTCCTAGGGTTCTCTCCTCTCTCTCTCTTTTCCCAGTGTTGTCTATGTCCTCTTTTCCGGGTTTCTCTCCCTCTCTCTCTTTTCCTAGGGTTCTCTCCCTCTCTCTCTTTTCCCAGTGTTGTCTATGTCTCTTTTCCCAGGGTTCTCTCCCTCTCTCTCTTTTCCTAGGGTTCTCTCCCTCTTTCTTTTCTCGGGAGTCTCTCTCTCTCTTTTCCCAGGGTTCTCTCTCTCTCTCTTTTCCCAGGGTTCTCTCCCTCTCTCTTTTCCTTGGGTTCTCTCCCTCTTTCTTTTCTCGGGAGTCTCTCTCTCTCTCTTTCCCCAGGGTTCTCTCCCTCTCTCTCTTACCCAGGGTTCTCTCCCTCTCTCTCTTTCCCAGGGTTCTCCCTCTCTCTCTTTCCCCAGGGTTCTCCCTCTCTCTCTCTTTCCCAGGGTTCTCCCTCTCTCTCTTTTCCTAGGGTTCTCTCCCTCTCTCTCTTTTCCCAGTGTTCTCTCTCTCTCTCTCTTTTCCCAGTGTTGTCTATGTCTCTTTTCCCAGGGTTCTCTCCCTCTCTCTCTTTTCCCAGTGTTGTC